>NW_017307612.1:194204-199902 GCF_000935625.1 Nanorana parkeri
GAGGTGGCCCATGTTCACATGCGCATCTGATTGTCCAGGTATTGTTATTCCTCAAGTTACTCTTGAGCTGGCAACAATTTGACTTCACTTTTTTGAAGAAACACTGTACATCCATAAAGATTTCCTATTGCTGCAACTCTTTTTTTTTCAGATAAGAATTTGTGATATTAATGCATCTCCAAGCAGTGGTATACAGAAATCATAACAGACTTTTCTATGTTTTTTGTTAATGCAGCTGTACATTCAGTACATGACTCTTGTTTAATCCACGTGATTTGTCATTGTAGAAATGTCATGTTATTTCATAGAAGTGACAGTGCAAAGTTTAATAACATGGCTTAACCTTTGCACTACCATTGTATACTTTAAATGTAGGTTAAGTGCAGGTTTTCTATTGACGTCCTAGGGACAATTGGAATGCCTTGCCAAGCATGGAGTAAGTCAGGGCTAATGACTCAAGCATAAGCAAGAATATTGTCCTACTGTCCTATGGAAGGTGGATGCAGTCTGCTAGAACACTCTTCTGCTCTGCAATACTGTTTTTCTCTGTACATAAATTCTTGCAGTTAACCACTTTAATTTTTTTTTCAAAGAACTGAATTTAGAATAAAGCCCCCAAACTTCATTTCCTGTCTATATATAGATATAAAATGTAATAATTTTAAACCCCAAGCCAGTTTTTAAAATTATGAAAACAATGGCTTAGAAATTACTGCACTTAGCTCTTCTAGCACTCATGGGTGTAAGATCTGGTGCAAATGATTCATTCACATTTATTCAAATGAAATATTCCTAGACCATTTCAAGGTTAAGCCAATGTAGGGCATCTCAAATTGTTTTAATGTTTTCATATTGAAGCAGCAGACTGATGATCTGATTTTTCTGTCAGTCTGCTGTCCCTCCTAATAGCACTGCAGCATAACTGACTGACATCTAGGTATGAGCAAACCTGTCCAGGTCCCTGGGCCGGATTTACTCTCTCTCGTCCCCCCCAAGACCAGGTTCCCCAATGCTCCCCTATCCAGATGGCGGGGGCGCCAGGGTTAGTTTTAATTTTTTTCTTTATTTTCTTAACTTTATCACTTTTTTATTTTTTTGGTTTTTATTTATTTTTTTACTTTTTTACATTTTCATTTATCTTATCTTTTATTTTTTTAATTTTTATTATTGTTATTTATATTATTTTTTACCTATTTCTTTTTTTATATTTTTTTCTTATAATGTTTTGACTTTTTAATTACCTTTTAATTTGAATTATTATTTCTTATTATTTTTTAATTTACATTTTTATTTATTTCATTTTTTTTTATCAATTAAAAAAAATATGTTTCACTTAACTTAATTGCTATCACACAGGAGCTAACAAGCCCCTGTGTGATAGTATTTGGAGTAGACATGTGCACTAGCAAAAAATTCATTTAGTTTAGTTTCGTTTTGAAACAAAAAAAATAAATTCTGAACATTGAGAGGCGCATGCGCGAGGTGTCCGTGACGGCATCTGCAACGGACGTGTGAGTCGCGAGCCCCGCAACACGGCGGGCGCTGACTTCTCTCCGTGCTCGTAACATCAGAACGGCGGCATCAGGCGGAGACAGGAGGAGACAGAGGCGGAAGGAGCACAACAGAGGCAGGCTGACAAGATAGCCTTCCAGATCACCGGCATCCACTTTATCCCTGCTAGATCATACAGTGGCAAGTATGAGATTTCCTTTATTCCACCCCTCGAGTACTGAGTTACATGAAAGTGATGTGCAGGACAGTGTTAATTATTTGCAAGATTTTCCACAAGACCCTGACATATTTATAAGATTTTCAAATATGCTTGAACGCGGTCTCTCCTCTATGGCAAAGAAAATCACTACAGATATCAGGGGTGATCTAAGAGATCTGGGAACTCGTATAGAATCAATTGAGAACAAACTTGATTCAATGATTGCTTGCACTAATAATAATGCCTCCTGTATTCAAGATCTATAGAGCCAATTAGAAGAGGCACTATCTAAAATTGATGATCTGGAAAACAGATCAAGACGCTACAATTTCAGGATTAGAGGAGTTCCGGAATCTATTGTAGATTTAGTTCCTGCTGTCCAATCCTTTATCAAAAACCTAATACCAGGCTTAACAAACTAAGAATTAGAATTGGATAGAGTTCATAGAGTGACAACATCTATGCGCTTTGAGCGCTCCTCTAGAGACATTATTGTTAAACCGCATTTTTTTTGGATTAAAGAGTCAATAATGCAGGAAGCTAGAGTGGCATCAGAGCTGCTCTTGATGGGTCACCGAGTACAACTTTATGCGGACATCTCTCCTGCGACTATTCAAAAAAGGCGCTCCTTGAAACCTCTTTTAGCAGCCTTGATCAACCGGGGCGTGAAATACAGGTGGGCCTTCCCATTTTGTCTATTGTTCTTCTATAAAGACCAATCCTACTCCATTAAGACCTTACGTGAAGGTGAAAAACTGCTATCACAATTAGGGATCAATTCCACCGAAAAAGAGCCATCGGCCCACACCCCACCCCAAGAACAGGGGAAACCTCCCATTTCCCCACTGTGGAAAAAACCATCAAGAAGGACACTATCTAATCTACAAGTCTCTGGAGATACCGCTGAAAATTAAGCCTTAATCTGCAAATCTTAAATGTTATGAAATATGCTTTTGCTACTCTTCTATAACTAAAATAGCAGAGGGAAGACGCTGCCCGCCGAAGTAGGCCATGCGCCCCTGTTTGCTCTAGCTCCAGGGGACAACCCCGGGCCTACACCAAACTCTCATTCAACTTGGATTGTTTGAGTAAGTTGAAATGGAGGAGGGAGATTCTCTCCTGATTGATTGTTTGTTTGCTTTTTGTGTTATGTTTTTCCTTGTTCTTGTTTTTTTTACTTTTTTATTTTTTCCTTATCCTAAATTGCTTATGGCCGTATTTGTAGCAGTTTCCAAATGGTCCCAAAAAATGTTTCTCTTGGTTTACCAACTGAAAGGCAGGGGGAGAGTGTACAGTCGAAATACAAGTAACTGTACTCATAATGACGCGAAATGTAGATACTAAATCTCTAACACTTGCCTCACATAACACCCATGGCCTGAATAACTTGGTGAAGAGAAGGAAGGCTTTCCAAAACTACCACTCCCATCACATTGATGTGCTACTCCTGCAGGAGACCCACTTCTCAGTATCTAGCCCCCCATCCTCCCTCCATAAACACTTCCCGAGGTTCTACTTGGCAAGTGCGAAGGAGAGAAGTAAGGGGGTGGCTATATGCTTCTCTGAAAAAGCGGCTTTTATTGCCTCGTTGGAAATTAGAGATCCAGAAGGAGGATATATACTATTAAAAGGATGCATAGATCAGCTATTTACCTTTATAGCATACTATGCACCAAATACAGCTCAGATACCCTTCTTTATCTCCATGTTTAAAGCTCTCTCACCATATTTCGAAGGTATAATTATCTGTGCTGGAGACTCCAACATTGCATTAGACTCCACCATTGACAGGACATGCAAAAAACATTCTAAAACTAAACCTGTGATAAAGGCCGGGCTCCTTCTCACTAGAATATTACGGTCCCATTAGCTAATAGATATCTGGAGAGAACAAAACCCCAAAATCAAAGACTACACATACTTTTCACATGCCCACGGGACCTATGCAAGAATTGACCACATATTTGTTAGGTCTAACCTCATTCCGCTAGTAAACTCCTCTCATATCAAGGATATAGTTTGGTCAGACCACTCTATGGTCACAATGTGCATTTCCCACCTACAAGGCTTTAATAAACCGTTCCAATGGAGATTAAACAAGTCACTATTAAGCTCAACACTGCTATGTAACGAGATTAAAGCACATTTAACAAACAATTTTTCGTTGAATGTTGCCCCGAATATGTCCCCAGTCACGGTATGGGCAGCTCATAAAGCGACCATCCGAGGCATATTCATCGAACAGGCCACTAGAACCAAGAAACATACCACAAAACATATATAAGAACTAGAGAGTAAGTTAAAAACACTCACTGAATTACATAAGCAAACTCTTTCTTTCGCTCTGCTTCGAAAAATAGAGAGGGTTAGAACAGAACTTAATTTGCTCATGACCACAAGAGCAGAAAAAAGCCTACGTTGGTCAGCGAATAAGCTCTACACACATAGAGACCGAATGGGCTCGCTCCTGGCCTCTAAATTTAACACCAAAACCGCGTAATCTCCTAATTCCTAAAATCAGATGCAGGTCAGGCGATTACACTCAAAACCCAATAAAGGTACTTGAGGAATTTCATGCATGCTACACTTCACTATATGAGGTACAAACAGGGACATCAGCAGAGCAAAAATCAAGGTTTTTTGGAGATCTTGAGACCCCAGTATTATCGTCTGAACACAGATTAATTTTGGAAGCCCCAATTTCTCTCCCAGAAATTAGATTAGCAATTAATATGGCGAAATCCAATTCGGCCCCAGCTCCAGATGGACTACCTATTAACTATTATAAAAAATGTATAGAGATCTTGGCACCTTTTATGGAAGCCTTTTTTAACTCTTTACACTCAGGCGCCGCTCTGGACCTAGATCTGAATAGAGCCTACATAAGTATCATCCCTAAGCCACACAAAGACTCAGGGGAAGTCTCAAACTATAGACCAATCTCATTGATAAATAACGATATAAAATTCCTATCTAAAATTTACGCTAATAGATTAAATAGCTTCTTAGGCAACTACATTCATCGAGATCAAGTAGGCTTCATTTGGGGAAGACAAGGCCCAGATCAGGTCAGAAGAGCTCTAGACCTAATTGCACTGCTTAACCACCCTTGGTACGGCACCCCTCCTCAACAAGGGATGCTGTTATCTATAGCAGTGGTTCTCAAACTGTGTAACCTCGGGACCCACATGTTTCCTTGGTCATTAAGGCGTGACCCAAAAATGATTTCATTTCTGAAACATTTTAATTTAACTCTTAAATCCTGGGGATTCGGGCCCAAATTTCTCAACTTAGTAAGTGCCTTCTACTCCTCCCCATCAGCTCAGATTTGCCTTCAAGGCTATCTATCAGACCCTATCCAAATTCGACGGGGCACTAGGCAAGGATGCCCCTTTCACCATTATTATTCGCCATAGCAATCGAACCTCTGGCAATATTACTTCGCAATAGCCCAGATATTAAAGGGATAAAATGCTTCTTAGAGGAACATAGATGTGCCTTGTTCGCAGACGATATGTTGTTATTTGTAACCTCCCCATTAGTGTAATTACCTAACATTATGGCACTTCTGGAAAAATACGCACAGATTTCGGGACTTCGAGTCAATGCCTCCAAGTCAGTAGCATTAAATATTAATCTTTCTGTTGAAACCTGGTCGGGCCTTAAAAATTCGTTCCCATTCAACTGGCGCACAGACTTTTTACAATATCTGGGAGAAAAACTCACCCCCCTGTACACCAAATTATATATGGTAAACTTTCCACCATTATACAAATCTCTCAGGGAAGATATGATTAGATGGACCACATATAACATATCCTGGATAGGGCGAATTCATTCAATCAAAATGACTTTATTCCCTAATACTGTACCTATTTAGGACACTACCAGTCCCCATTCAACGGACAGAACTCATTAAATTTCAGAAGTCCATCTTTAAATTTATATGGGGGGGGGGGGGGGGGGGAGAAAAAGTTTCTCAAAACA
>NW_017307612.1:200039-230989 GCF_000935625.1 Nanorana parkeri
TTTGGGGGGGGGGGAACCAAGAATTTCTCGAAAAACCCACTTCAAACCCAGAAACCAGGGGGGCTTAGGGGTACCAAATTTGCTTCTTTATTATAGGGCAGCACAAATCTCACAATTATCATCTACTTACCTCAAGTCAGGTGTTCCAGACTGGGTCAGAATGAAGTTAGCTCGCATAAGGGACCCCCTATTGAGGCACTCAAATGGATGAAATTCAAGCAGAGGCCAAAGACCCTGGCGCCAACTTTAATACATTTTTTAGCCTTATGGGATCAGATCCGAAACAAGGAAGGGATGGCCTCTTCTCACACTCCCCTCGCGCCCCTATTTGAAAATGTCAATTTCATGCCAGGTTTACAGTCAAAAACATTTAAATGGTGGATAAATAAAGGATTGGGGATTTTATCAAACTCCATAAACCAATCACATACCTTTATTGCATAAACACTCTCAAGACGCCTCATTCTGAATATTTTAGATTTAGACAAATTAACCATTTTTTACTCACTCTTCATATTCCCGAGGCTGGAGCCCCGCTGTTAACACAATATGAACGGTGGTGCCTAGGAGGGCTAGGTCAAAGGGGAGGCACGTCCCTGATCTATGATGCCCAACTAGGATCATTTACATAAACAGCTTATATGGTGGCTTGGGAGATAGAAATAGGGATATCACTCTCCCTAGAAGAATGGCAACAGTGTTCTATAAGATCAACTAAGGAACTGTTAAATGTTTCTCTCTTAGAAGCTAACTACAAGGTTTTTTCCCAATGGTATCTTGTGCCAGCAAAGTTAGCGCATATGGGCCTAGGCGTCAGTTCGTTATGCTTCAGGGGCTGTAAACAGCAGGGCACTATGCTCCATGTCTGGTGGCAGTGCCCGGGACTACGACCTCTCTGGAACAAGTTGTTTGCCCTACTTTCTAGGATTCTCGGGATCTATATCCCCAGAGACCCACAGTATATATTACTAAACAAATCAATCCCGGACATCTCTACAACACAGAGCAAACTTGTTTCTTTTTTTTTCCTGGCGGCTAAGACATCAATAGCTCGGTCCTGGAAAGCTGAAAAGGTTCCATTCTCTCTGGTGCTGTCTAAAGTGAATTGGATCATGATCCATGAGAAACTATATAGCATCTTGCAGGACAGCTATGCAGAATTTGAAGCAGTATGGGAGCCTTGGTTGATATACCAAGAGATCTCAAATGCACATAGCACTACTCCCGATGCTTTAGCTTAAGCATACCTACTCTGTCGCTTGGAACCAAAGGAAACCATAATTAATGCTTTAATTTCTATAATATAAAATGATCTTTTTCTCTTTTCCTTTTTTTTTTCTTTCTTCTCGTCTTTTTTTTTATAGTAAAAAGTTTTTCCATAAGTTTTCATATAGCGAAAGTAGCTATACCTATATTGAGAGACCCCACACCCTCATAGCTAGAAGGGATCGTAAGAGAAGGGTGACCACTTGTAGGTGGATGAGGGTAGGGGCAAAAATGAATGTTAATAACACAACTGCTTTTCCCCCTTTCCTCCCCTTGATGATAGCTTTGATGGTCGATGGAAGGGTTGGGGGACGCGGGGAAATAATGTTGATGCGAGAATTACTGAATTTTCTGGGTTTTTTTTATACATATGTTAAAAACTGGTATTAAATCATGCTATATCTTATGGAAAACCAATAAAAACTTTGAAATTCATATTCCCGAGGCTGGAGCCCCGCTGTTAACACAATATGAACGGTGGTGCCTAGGAGGGCTAGGTCAAAGGGGAGGCACGTCCCTGATCTATGATGCCCAACTAGGATCATTTACATAAACAGCTTATATGGTGGCTTGGGAGATAGAAATAGGGATATCACTCTCCCTAGAAGAATGGCAACAGTGTTCTATAAGATCAACTAAGGAACTGTTAAATGTTTCTCTCTTAGAAGCTAACTACAAGGTT
The DNA here is from genome assembly GCF_000935625.1 of Nanorana parkeri. Classification (NCBI taxonomy): domain Eukaryota; kingdom Metazoa; phylum Chordata; class Amphibia; order Anura; family Dicroglossidae; genus Nanorana; species Nanorana parkeri. The sequence goes on from NW_017307612.1 coordinate 201,988, forward strand.
TTTTCCCAATGGTATCTTGTGCCAGCAAAGTTAGCGCATATGGGCCTAGGCGTCAGTTCGTTATGCTTCAGGGGCTGTAAACAGCAGGGCACTATGCTCCATGTCTGGTGGCAGTGCCCGGGACTACGACCTCTCTGGAACAAGTTGTTTGCCCTACTTTCTAGGATTCTCGGGATCTATATCCCCAGAGACCCACAGTATATATTACTAAACAAATCAATCCCGGACATCTCTACAACACAGAGCAAACTTGTTTCTTTTTTTTTCCTGGCGGCTAAGACATCAATAGCTCGGTCCTGGAAAGCTGAAAAGGTTCCATTCTCTCTGGTGCTGTCTAAAGTGAATTGGATCATGATCCATGAGAAACTATATAGCATCTTGCAGGACAGCTATGCAGAATTTGAAGCAGTATGGGAGCCTTGGTTGATATACCAAGAGATCTCAAATGCACATAGCACTACTCCCGATGCTTTAGCTTAAGCATACCTACTCTGTCGCTTGGAACCAAAGGAAACCATAATTAATGCTTTAATTTCTATAATATAAAATGATCTTTTTCTCTTTTCCTTTTTTTTTTCTTTCTTCTCGTCTTTTTTTTTATAGTAAAAAGTTTTTCCATAAGTTTTCATATAGCGAAAGTAGCTATACCTATATTGAGAGACCCCACACCCTCATAGCTAGAAGGGATCGTAAGAGAAGGGTGACCACTTGTAGGTGGATGAGGGTAGGGGCAAAAATGAATGTTAATAACACAACTGCTTTTCCCCCTTTCCTCCCCTTGATGATAGCTTTGATGGTCGATGGAAGGGTTGGGGGACGCGGGGAAATAATGTTGATGCGAGAATTACTGAATTTTCTGGGTTTTTTTTATACATATGTTAAAAACTGGTATTAAATCATGCTATATCTTATGGAAAACCAATAAAAACTTTGAAACTCAAAAAAAAAAAAATTTGTTTAGTTTAGTTTTGATTTGGACTTTGCATTATTTCGTTTTTCGGATTCGGGTCCGAAATTTGAGTCGTTTCAGGCGCAATTCGTTAGCGGTAGTCTGGCCGCAATTCTTTTATGGACGACATTCGTTATTGGACAGCAAAATGACATTAGGAAAAAAAAATTACAAAATGAAATTTTTTTTTCCCTAATGTAATTTTGCTGCAACAAAATTCGTTAGCGGTAGTCCGGCCGAAATTTGTTTATGGTCGAAATTCGTAATGGCAGCAAAATGACATTAGGAAAAAAAAAAAGACTTTTTTTTTACAGTCTGCAGAAGATGAAAAAAAAAAAAGCGTGAGGTTCCCCCAAATTCATACCAGACCCTTTAGGTCTGGTAGGAATGTTAGGAGGGACCCGCCCCCCCAGTTATAACACACAAAAAAGTGCGTGGGGTTCCCCCCAAAATCCGCACCAGACCCTGGTAGGAATTTTTTTTTAGTTTCAAAAAGTTGTTTATTTTTCCAGTGAAGTACTTGTTAAATGATACACTGACATGAACATCGTGCGGGTGCATACATAGTGATGTAGACATTGGCATTGCTATACAACAGTTGTAACGACAGTAGACATGGCATACTTTTAGCAAGTTATTACCTAATTAGGGTGGGGACTGACACTCGCGGGGCTGCCGCCACCGCAGTCAGGAACATACAAGGAAGGAGAAAAAGCTAGAATAGAGACAAATCAGGAGGGGGGGAAGGTAGAGTGGAGAGGGGAAGAGAAGCGGGATCAGGTGTGACGCTCAGTCTAGGTCATTCCCAAGTCGGTCTTAAGGCAAGGGGTGGAGATTATTATAGAGTCAGAAGGCGTGTGTCAAAGGTTGGTGGCAGGAAGTGTTTCACCCAGGGTTCCCATAGCTTTTCAAACTTAGGCATTTGGTCGGTAAGGCACGCTGAGAGCTTTTCATGGGAAAAGGTCCAATGAATTCTATTTTTAGTGGCTTGAAAAGAGATTTTATTGGTTAACCAAGCACAAGCTATGGTATGTTTGGCAGCAGAGAGGACTTGGAGCATTAGCTTGAATTTAGAATGTGGAATGTTTGTGGGTTTAGTGTTGAGTAGTGCTGTTTGGGGAGTGGGGGGACATGTGGTGCCCATAAGAGTAGAGATCATTCAAAATATTTTAGACCAGTACGACTGGATGGTAGGGCATGACCACCATGTATGCATATATGTGCCGCTGGCAAGGCAACCCCGGAAGCATTTGCCCTCATATCCTGCCACAAAGTGTTGGGCTTGGGAGGGGGTTATATACCAACGCAGGAGTACTTTATAATTTGTCTCAAGCACCCTGGCGCTCATGGAGCAAGAGTTGGCGGAGGTCCATATCTGAGACCAGGTGTCTTCAGGAAGCACGAGGTCTAAGTCCTTCTGCCATCGGCCCATATATGGGTGTCCGTTTAGATTACTGCTGGCGTGTATAAAGCTCTTTATCTGTAAATAACAAAAGATTTCGGAGGATGGGAGTGAGTATCGAGTTTGAATATCCGGGAAGGGCATTATACCGCTATTATTGAATAGGGAGTGGAAGCGGGTGAGGTGCTTTTCTCTCCATTTATGAAATATAGCGGGGGAGTCAAATGCTGGGGGGAAGCCAGGGTGGTGTAAGAAGGAGAGCATGGGTAGGTGAGGTGAAAGGAAGCCGCTTGAGTATTTAGTGGCGTCCCATATGCGAAGCGATTGGCGTGCTATGATGTTAACAACCTGGCCAGCTTACTGCGTTCTGGGGCAGGAGGGGGCGCAGCATTTTTTCTGATCGCAACAGACCGGAACGCAGGCATTGATGTGCCATGCATTTCGGTGGGGGCTATCGCACTGCGGCCGGGGTGGGTGGCTGCGTTACCATTGACTGCAATGCACTGCCATGCCCCCTCCTACCCCAGAACGCAGTGACTTGGCTTGGATGCGATCCACTAACAACAACTGAACTCAAACACTGCAAATCATGTGAAATATTTCAGGTCAATCAATCACAGCCTACAAACAGAAGGACCACAGGCTCTGCCAGCCATTGAATAAATCAAGTGCTGAACAACTGCTCATCATCATTATTATCCAGCAGGAAGGTGTCCTGCGCTACACACATATACACTTAGGTCATGCAGTACCTGAACGTAGATATCATGGTGGCTTTTAATGTGGTGGAAGAGCTGTTGGAGAACATCAGCGATGCTGAAGACACGTGATCTCCGCTGCTGGTATAGAGCTGAGCGTGTGCAGGTCCACTGCCTGTACCAGGGACAATTTCTTTTACTCTGCCCCGATGACCCCTTTACACCTTACAGACAAGCAGCATCCCCAGCATCCCTCTAGCTGTAGAGGCTCCTGACTCCTCCCCATCCCACACACAGTGTAGCATACAGGACTAGCTGTCTCTGCTACATGGTAGCAGAGGAGGTAGGCACACAGAACTGAACAGTTGTGCCCGAACCCCCCTGCCATTGGGTGAAAGAGCAGCAGGAGCTCGGTGACGGGCCCCCTTTGAGGCTGCGGGCCCTCGGGCACTACCTGAGTGCCCGAATGGTCAGTCCACCCCTGGTTCTGTGAGATGTTTATTGCAGATTCTGAGAAATACTTTGCCCGGTCTGCCTTGCCCAGTAATGTCTGAACCTTTGTTTCCTGAGAGACCCAGTACAGAGGGAAGCCGTGACCTGGACGAATCGTCGAATCCTGTGACTGGAAGACCCCCTCTGATACTGCCACTCACATACTGCTGAGTGACTCCCAGGAAAGCTGTATCATCAGCTACCAGGTGCTGGGTGCTTTTCTACCTGCCAACAGCTGCGAGAAAGGGGACACCCACCTCTTGATGATTAACTCAGCTGAACAAGCCCAGGGACTGGTGAGAGGCCTTTGGCCACCTGCATTCATTAGAGTTGATTGCATCAGTAACACAGTATTGGCCCCAACATTGGCTAGCCTAGGCTGTTGCTACTGGCCAGTAGTATAGAGTACTGAGGGATATTTGGGACTGAGTCATTAACAATCAGATACCTAAAGTCAGAGACAACTACTTAGATAGCTCAGTACTGTATATTGCAGCAAATAGATGCTGCATTTTGGACGATTTCTTAAGGGACCGTAATATACAGGGGTACAGGTACTCCTAGAATGAGATCCTAATAGGTTGGACTTGATGGACTAATGTCTTTATTCAACCTCAAATACTATGTAACTATGTAACTAGATAGCTGCGAGAACAGTGTCAAAGTACCATAAGAATATTTGTTGAATGCTGTTTCTATTTGCTATTGTATTCCACTCATTCTTGTTAGCCAATTATAGAATTATATTTGTCTAGTAAAGCTTTTACAAAACCACACAAGGTGTGCTGTAAATCCATTAACCCCTTCGTGACGGGAGACGTACACTGTACGTCCAGCCACAAAGGGACCAAATGACTCGTCACGTACACTGTACGTGACGAGTTATTTGCTGCACTAGAAGGCTGCTAACCGCTGAGAATCCGCTGAGCGGTTACCTTTCAGTAATAGATGTCTAACTATCTAGAGATCCATTACTGAAAGGGTTAACCTTTTTCAGACACCCGATACCTTAATATCGGGTGTCTGAGAGTCACAGCAAAGCAGACACACATGTCGGCTTTTGCCGGCATTCTGACAGCTCATATAGATCGAGAGATATCTCTCTCAAGCTATACTGGCTTTTTTTTTTTTTTATCTTTTGACTTTCAAGAATAGATACAAAATGTTATGTATTAGACACATAATGTATCTATTCTTGAAAGTAGAATGTTTAAGTTTTCTGAAACATTCACTGACAGCTGAATCCTGAACTGCTGCAGGATCAGTGTCACTAACTTATTATCGGCTGTTCTGAAGTTTGAAGCAGCCTGATAATAAAAAAAAATGTATTAATTTATCAAGCAGTAATAGTGAGATTAATTCACAATGACTGCCTGATATAATTAAATAAATAAAATTTGTCAGTATAAAAAAAGTGAAAAGTGTAAATAAATTTAAAAAAATAGTGAAAAGTGTAAAAAAATTAAAAATAAGGGACAAATAAATGAATGTATGTATTGCATTTTTTTTTTAGCTGTGCTGGTTTTTTTTAAAAAAAAATACTACAAATCAAAACTGGGAAAAAAAGTTTTTTTTTACGTTTTTTCCTCTTTTTTTAATTTGTATTTGTCCTAAGTGAGGCGTTAGACACACATATGTGATATAAATATATTGCCCTATCTGTCCTCTAAAAAACAATATATAATATGTGTGGGTGCACTTTGTAAGAAAGTATATTACTGACGTGGAAGAATCACACAGCAAAAATGTCAAAAGTGTGTCAGTCATTTACGAACAGAAACCAAAAACAAGCTCAGTCATGAAGGGGTTAAAGGAGGTCTATCACAGAGATGAGACAGAAGACCCGTTTATTCCAGCAGCTCCTTAGGGGGTGAACGCTACAATTAAATGTCCTTTATTAAAGTTTTACAATTTTACATTCTTTTCCGTGTCCAAATTCAGTTAATACATTTATTCACAAATATCCCACTGTGAATAAGTGAGAATTGTATTTATACTACATTATGAGGCTGACAAGTTCCAACTTTGAAACGTTGGCACAGTAAATAGAAGTAGAAAGAAAATGGAACACTTATTTCACTTTATGTAAACTAGGGATGCACCAAAATCTCGGGCGCTGAAACATTTCATCCAAAAATGGTACTTTTGGCAAAATGCTGAAAGTACAATTTTTTTGCCGAAAATGCGGTGCATCTCTAGCTTCTCTCCTGCCCGCTGGGTGCTGCTCTGTATCTCCTCTGATCCCCCCATCTGTGACAGCAGAGCAGCGCCCAGCGGGGAGGAGAGAAACTTTCAGGAGGCTGAGCGGGGTGGGGAAGGAGATCGCTGCCAGCGTTATCAGAGGAGGCTGAGGTCTCCCGCACCACCCCGCTCGGCCTCCTCTGAAAAGAAAATCAGGATGGAGAGCGGTGTGGGGATGTAACTGTCCTCCCTCCAGCTCTGGTGTTCAGTGCCTGCCTGTCGGAGGCTGAGGCTAGATTCACACATAGACGACACCTCACCACACGGCAATCGTGCATGATTCCATGTGGATTGCCGCGCGGTCAGGAGCCGCCAAGGTGTGAACCAATTGCGTTGTGGGTGCCATTTTTTTCTAATGGCACCCCAGTTGCGCCAGGCGATCACGCGGTTTCCCGCCGCGATTCCGCCCGTGCTTCCGGACACGATAAATAAAAACAGCCGCGCGTCGTGTATTGCAAAAAGAAGGTACATGTACCTTTTCTCTGATCAATGGGGCAGCGCGGCAATCGCTGCCTGCATTGTACAGGACCGCGCGGTCCCGGGACGCGTGTCACGGATGTTGTGCGGTGTAGTGCAGGTGTGAACCTAGCCTGAGGCATCATCCAGTTCCTCATTCCCAGCTGGCCTAATCCAGGAAGTTCAGTTGCTCGGTGTTCAAGCAATGTGTTGACGCTGAGCAGGTGTACTTGAGACAGCTCAGTATCCTGACTATTGCTGCAGACTGTTCATCTCTCTTTCCTGGTAATTTGCTACCTTCACCTTGACTGGAAGCTATTTTATTCCATTCTCCATCCTGGCAGATAATCAGCATCTGATCCACAAATTCAGTACAACTCCTTTCAAGTCAAGTCTGCTAATCTTTTTGTCTTCTCAAAACGGAAAGTGTATCACAAGGGATGCACTGTCTACTCTGCTACTGTGCATAGGCTACATGTGCCTCCATATCCTACCTCCCTATCAGTGGCGTAACAATCACCATAGCGACCCAGGCGGTTGCTATGGGGCCCAGGGCACAGTGGGGCCCGGCCAGATCCCGTGCGGGCCGCCTGGGTCGCTATGGGATCCTCTGCTGGTGGCTTTCACTGGCGGCTGAAGACGAACATGCCTCTGTTCAGATCATCTGCGCAGCAGCGCGTTCGTCTCCACAGAGTCAATGAGAGCCAGCAGCGGCGGTGGAGCAGGCTGGACCCGGTGTTCTGTCAACCTCATCAACTCGTCACCGGCAGTGGAGGAGGAGGAGTCGTGCCCGTGCTCGGCAGTGGGAGAGGAGGCGGGGCCCAGTGACAAAGAAGGAGGCAGGCCCGGTGACGGAGGAGGTAAGGAGTGCGACCAGCCCACCTGAGGGTGACCCTGCAGAGATTCTATGGTGGGCAATATTAGAGAGTCTATGGTGGGCTCTGCAGGTTCACCCTCAGGTGGGATCTCGAGTGGGCTCTGCAAGTGGTATAACTAGAAATCACGGGGGCCCCATACAAAATTTTTCTATGGGGCCCTGTGATTTCTAGTTACGTCCCTGCTCCCTATACAGGGTATGAGCACACCTCAGCTTCTAAGAAGGCCTCCATGGTGTTCAGCCAGCGCAAGTGAAGCCGCAAGTACTTTTTACTCCTTACTGCCTTTTATAAAAATGCATTTATGATTATAAAGTGGTCAACTTCTACTGTTACGTTTATGAGTTATATGCTAAGTTGCTGGACTGTGAAGTGAATCAACTTCTACTGTTTATGTTATTGAATTATATGCCAAAGTAGTCGGACTGTAGTGGAACACATGAAAGGCCAGATTCCCCACAAGGCCACCGAGGCCATGGCCTCGAGGCGGAAGGGAATAAAGGGGCGGCACAGCCGATATTGTCCCTTTAAATCTTTTAGGAAGTTCGGCTCCTGAGGTGCTGAACTTGCTGGGGACCTCAGGCAGCTGTCTTTGATAGTGCTGGTCCAGCTGCACATTGCCGCCTCTTCCTTCCCGGGCACCGGCACAGCACAGGACAGCCCCAAGCCCACCAGCACAGCCCTGGAGTCCTGCACAAGTCCAGATCCTACACATTCAGCCCTAGAAAGCACAGCAGCCACATGCAGAGCCCTGGAGAGCCTGTCACCCGCCCACAGAGCCCTGAAGAGACCCACACACAGCCCTGGTGAGACTTGCATGCATCCCTGGGGAGACCTGCACACATCCCTGCTGAGATCTGCATGCATTCCTGGTGAGACCCAAACACAGCCCTTTTGCAATCTGCACGGACCCCTGTATATTTGCTGTGTAATCATGAATTGGTTGGATCTGTAGTCCTCTATAGCCAATTGCCATTCCCCATTGCAGCTATACAGCAATAGAGAATGGCAACGGACTATAGAAGACTACCAATCTCAGCAATCCATGATTGCTGGTTGCCATTCTCCATTGCTGAATAATCATGGAATGAGTTACAGTTCTTCATAATTATAAAGAAACTGCCCTAAAATCATTAGTCTGTTTTGTTTTTGAAAAAATGTCCCTTCAAGAAAAAGTATCGGAAATTCAGTTGTTGGTATCAGCAAGTATGGGAATATGTTTTTAATGTATCTATTCTAACAGTCATTGGTAAATGAGAATGGTGGTGTGGGGGGTTGGCAGGGAGGGGGCCCATTGAGGTTCCTGGCCTTGGGGCAGCAGAGAGAGCAAGTCCAGCCCTGAATGCATGATGAACATTAGCATTTCCTAATTATAACTTGCTGGCTGTAACTCCTTGTCTTTACCTAAGAAGGGACTGTTCCATTAATGAATCCTGTACAAGTGGCATATGAAGTAATATCTGTGATAGACTACATTCTCAATACAAATTAGTAAACTAAACGTGGGATTGTAGTCCATCATGGGGCGCATTGAGGATCCTAGCCTTGGGGCAGCAGAGAGAGTAGGTCCGGCCCTGAATGCATGATGAACATTAGCATTTCCTAATTATAACTTGCTGGCTGTAACTCCTTGTCTTTACCTAAGAAGGGACTGTTCCATTAATGAATCCTGTACAAGTGGCATATGAAGTAATATCTGTGATAGACTACATTCTCAATACAAATTAGTAAACTAAACGTGGGATTGTAGTCCATCATGGGGCGCATTGAGGATCCTAGCCTTGGGGCAGCAGAGAGAGTAAATCCGGCCCTGAACGCATGATGAACATTAGCATTTCCTAATTATAAATTGCTGACTGTAATTCCTTGTCTTTACCTAAGAACCGACTGTTCCACTAATGAATCCTGTACATACGGTAGTGGCATATGAAGTAATACTGTGATAGACTACATTCTCAATACAAATGAGTAAACTACACGTGGGATTGTTGTCCATCATGGGAGCGAGCTTGGAGCAGTGGCTACTTTACAACACACACAGGGACCATGGGGAACAAAAGTAGCCACCCTCCAGAAGGAGGGCCAGTGTCAGCCCAAATTAAGAGATGATTTGAGGATCTACAGCCGAGTGATACACACATAAGTTACATTTTTGTTAATAGTTAAGGTACTGGAATTTTAAAATGTAACTCCTGAGTTTAGTGTCACTTTAAGATGCTTCACCATTAAGACACCGATCGGAGCAGGACTTGCAATCAGTGGTAGCAGCTGGACATTATAATGCTCCCTACTCACTTTTCAGACCTATGATCACAGCATCTAGTTGAGGGAAGTCTGAAGTCTTCCACCACCAACTTCTATTGCAGCTCTGCGATGTCATGTGATCAAATGCAGAGAGTCACAATGGAAGATGAAAGATATGAAGATATGTCACAATAAACATGTCCTTTGGGAATACCAGTCTTCCTTAATGCCCACACACCAATGTGATACCATGGCACACTTTCCATGGTACCCTTTCTTTAGCCTACAGAAATCTGTACCGTGAAAGGGCTAGCTGATGATGTTAGCCCACCTAGTTCTCCACTGTGTCCTGTGGTAAGTCAATACTACAATTATAAGAAGGCACAACAGCATGTCCTGCCTCATACCAATACTGACATATATAATCAAAATATTTCATGCACGTTCATAAAGACAAATCCAGCAATATATCTATTTATAACAAAGAAAAGCAATTGTTACAGAAACTAGCTTGAATCTGCTGATATCTAATCACCTGAATTTTCCTTCACATCATTTAGCTTGCACATCACCCCTACTTACCGGAGGTCGCTTCCATTCAAACTTAACTGGAAAATTTTGGCTGTAGAACAAAGAGCTGTCATTAGCTAGGAATTCCCGATCTTCAAAGAGGACCTTTCTTTCCAAGCATTTCTTCCGCAGTTCCTCAAAAGTCTTTTCCCGCCCACCTATAATGGGCAAGTTTCTGCTAATAATGGCAGAATAGATGCCTGTACCACTTGGACCTGCATCATTAGCTGCGCTGGTAGGGGCTGAGCCAGATTCAGTTGGCTGTGCTACCTTGGCAAGTACTTCAGACGGCATGAAGATTGTGTGCCTGCTAAAATAGGACTGCAGGAATATAAACACAACAATTTCACAACAGAAAAGAGAGGAAGTTCAGTGATGCAATTTCTCTCTGGGTGGACACTTTCTTATTTTATATAGGCAAGCCAGTGAATGTCTGTAGAGGAAACCATTGCTCTCCTTTATCTTGCAGGGAAATCCACAGGCTAGGATCAGTTACTTGTTCATGCAGGATCTTTCAGCAGGTTGCTGTGTGAAGGGTTGGGAGTCAGTGCCTTCTGTGCCCTGATGCACTGAATAAGTTTCTGCCAGGATGCTAAAAATAAACAAACCAAAAGACTCTTCCAGGCAAGCAGATTCCTCTCAACATAACGTGACCTCAGGGAACAGACATGTCCAATCACAATCTGATGTTTGGCACAAAGACACCTCTCATTTAGCTATATTAAAGAGATAATGCTTCTCGAGTAATTTGTTTTAACTACATGTTCTTACAACAAGAACATGAGTTCCTTACTCTTATTGATCACACAATTTCTGCAGTTTACATTCTCCAGAGTGCTCTGTACACAGACCCAGGCTACAAAAAAAAACTAACTAGGAACTGCACACATTTCTAATAACCCTATCTCCACCGCCAGTTTTTTACCTAATAACCCATCCTTGTAAAAAAAAAGAGAATGTTTATTATTGCTTGATTTGTGTGTATATTTTTTTAGGGCCATTCTTTCATAAATCTCCATTCTGTGGAGTGTACTGCTTAAAAGTGGTCCTATGGACAGACACTAAGGTCTCCGCTGTGGATCTTTGCAGCTGCTTCAGTTTCAGTCAGGTTTACAGTGGTGCCATATTCTCTCCATTTTGTTATCATAGATTTGAAGTAGTATCAAACTCTCAATTTTTTTCCCAATAATTAATTCAGATCAAACAAATATACATTGCCCAGTAAAGTACTTCTTACAGCCATTATATTTCCAAACAGCTCCAACTCTCTCAGCTCAGCTTCCCTAAACTTCCTGCCCAGTACAAGATGTCAAGGGACAACAAAATCTCCAGCAGCTGTCCATCTACTACCCTGGAGAAGTGTGGAGGAATGAAGGAGAAGATGGTAGCAGGGGAATGGGTTGCCTTGCTGTGTCTGTGTGTTTGTTGAGACACACACAGCTTACTAGCACAAGGGTGGCTCCATAGGACACTACAAGGGAAAGGATCCACCCTAAAACAGGATATCAGGGCCAGTGCTCAGGGGACCTGCTGATTAAGCAGGAAACTAACATTTTGAAAACCAAGAAGCAGCATCCAATGTAAGCAATTTAATTAGCATTTGAAAAAGCTTAAAAACCTTTTGAATTTAATATCACTTTAATGGTGCTCCATGGGATGTTCAAAGTTTGGGATATTTTTTTTATAACCCAATTCTGTTCTAAACTTCTCCACAAGTTTGTCACTGACCTCTTTGGAGAGCTCCTTGGTCTTCATTTTGCTTACATAGTGGTGTTGCAGACTCAGGGGCCTTTCAGACTTTGTGTCACGTACCTGGTTGGAGACTGAATGTGTGAGGAGGCCAGTGGTGGTAACGCCGTGCAAGCTGGAGTCCAGATGCTCGTTGCAGAGCAGGGCAAGATCTGTAATCTTGACAGAACGAATTGACAGATTACTAGATGGGGTTGGCCACGACCCCGTTGTCATGGTGCACATCGGCACCAAAGTAACTATGTAACTATGTAAGGTCAAACGAGCCAAGGTCACACCAGTCGGGCAGGCAAGGTACAAAGGAATGAGGCAGAAGCAAAGTCCAGTAAATGATCCAAGGTCAAGGGGCAGGCAGCAAACAAGAATGGTCAAATAGCAAATCCGGGTCAGAAGTCTGGCAATACAAAGCAAGGAATCACAGGGGAGCTGAAAGACAATCCAGCAATTAATAGAGAGATCCATTAGCCCATTGTGTTACTTCCTGTGTGCCGTTTGGCGCGCTTTTTCGTGGCTGGTCAGTGCGCATGCGTGGACTACCCGAATGCGCAGTAACCGGAATGCGCAGTAATTTTGCTTAATTAGTGGTGTTGCAGATTCGGGGGGCCTTTCAGAACAGGTGAATTTATACAGACATCATGTGACACTTTGATAGCACACAGGTGCACAGGTGGCCCTCTATCAACTAATTATGGGACTTCTGAAGTAAACTGGTAGGCCAGTATCTTTAGATTTTTGTTTTTTTATCCTAACACCTTGCCATCCAATGCAAATCCATTGTAAAAAAAACGGCGTATGCTTCCCGGCGGGTGGACGTACATGTACGTAATTTTTTCTGCTTGCACGTGCCCCTGAGCAGAATCCAGCCAGGAATGTGAACAGTTGGGATTAAATATCACCAAAAGAAAGCTCTATCTGTCCCTAAAAAATGGTATAAAATTAATTTGAGTGCGGAGTTGCATGTCGGAATAAATGTCAGTCAAAGTACTGCAGCGCTGAATACTGAAAAATGGCCTGGACAGGAAGGGGGTTTAAGCAAGTGGTCAATATTGTTTGTGTCACAATAAAAATTATTTTTAACCTACAAAGTGGTTGTGGGTTGTTGTGTATAGCACATGGAATATGCCCTCCAAAAACATCTATTTTATTTCCAGGTTTCCATCAAAACAGGAAAAACAACAAGGGGGTGAATACTTTCGCAAGGTACTGTATAACACTGCCTGCCTTACTGATTGTAATATTGTGGTAGGGAAACATACAGGGAGCGGACACAAAAATGTGTCATCTTCATTTAATTTATGTAGACTACAGTCTGTTCATCTTTTCTTTGTCTATGCTTTTTAGGTTGCGAGCCATTGTATCAAATGTTGTCATTTCAATAGCAGTATGATTCAGCTCTCAGCTTCTTCCCTTCACAGTCTTTTCTTATGCTCCACAGTATCTTATGCTGATCTCACTTCAAAAACAGTCAAATACATGATGTTTCTCCTTAATTTCCCTTTCACATACCACTGTATCCACATACCACGCTTCCTGCACAGCCTTCCTCTACATGTTATCTTGAGTACTGCTATCCTCCTCTTGCTACTGCTTCTAAGTTCTCAATTAGGTGGTCCATGTGCCCTGTTAGTGAACAATGCAAACTTTTCAGTATTTTTTCTCCTGTTTTGGGGGAATTCTACAGGTTACAAGCTAGGACATAGCAGCTGCTTTTACAACCAGCTTAGCAAGCTACACTTTCCCATTAATTCGATGATGTGCTGCAATGTATCATAATGAGACACTAATAAGGATTGTGGCTAGTGATGAGCCGAACACCCCCCTGTTGGGTTCGAATTCAAACTTTAGAACATGGGAAAAGTTTGAATTCGAACTGAATGCAAGTCTATGGGGGTAGAACTTTAAACATCAAATGTCCCTATTTTGAAGCCTTATATGCAATGTATTGGCCATGAAAAGAATATGGGGACTCGGGTACTGCCCTGGGGGACATGAATCAAGATTTTTTTTTTTTTAATACTGTTTTTAAAGGAGCAGTGATTTTAACATCACTAAGGCCTTGTTCACACCAAGCGCGGAGGCGGTGCAGAGCAGAGCAGTTGCAGACCGGATCAAAACTGCGTCCAATGTATTCCAATGGTATTTTGGGCTCTAGTTCACACCGCAGCGTGCAGTTCCAGAGCAGGTGAAAAAACTGCAGCAAGCCCTATTTTACCTGCTCTGGAACGCATGCAAACACATCTAAACCGCATCTAAAACACATGCAAGTGCCTGGAACACACTGAAAGCCCATGTTAAACTAAAAAAAAAAAATATTTTTTTTAACCAAAAACGTCTTGGAACGCATCAAAAACGCGGCAAAAACAAGGAACAACCCACTGCACTGAGTGTGCAGAAACCTGACTGGATCTGCTCTGCATTTGGTGTGAACAAGACCTCAGGCCTTGTTCACACCAAGCACGGAGCAGGTGCAGAGCAGAGCAGTTGCAGACTGGATCAAAACTGCGTCCAATGTATTCCTATGGTATTTTTTGCTCCAGTTCACATCGCAGCGTGCAGATCCCGAGCAGGTGAAAAAACTGCAGCGAGCCCTATTCTACCTGCTCTGGATCTGCTCTGGAGCGCATGCAAACGCATCAAAAACGCATGCAAATGCCTGGAACGCAGTGAAAGCCCATGTTAAACGAAAAAAAACACCTTTTTTTTTAAACCAAAAACGGTCTGGAACGCATCAAAAACGCGGCAAGAATGCAGCACAACCCACTGCACTGCATGTGCAGAAACCTGAGCGGATCTGCTCTGCATTTGGTGTGAACAAGGCCAAAGTGCAACAATAAAAATGAAAAATTCCTTTAAATATTGTGCCTGGGGGTCCCCTTAAACTGCCTGTAAAGTGGCACATCTGTACAATGTATAGAACCTGCTGCAGCAAAAATTACATTTGTAAAGAAAAAAATGACATTTAAAAAGAAAAGAAAAAAAAAGCGTGGGGTTACCCCTCCCAAACAATACCAGACCCTTTAGGTCTGGTAGGGATGTTAGGTGGGATCCCATAAAAAAAAAAGCGTGGGGTTCCCCCCTAATGTCTGGTAGGAATTTTAAGGAGGAACCCCACCCTGAAAAATGTCGGAAAAAACTGGCCCTAAAACTCCCAACCAGACTCTTGATCCGAGCACAGGCCTGGCAGGGCAGGAAAGGGGGGGGCCTCATATCAGGCCACATGCCCTCGGCACTAGGAGGGTGGTTTTTCAGGCTCGCCCCTGGAAAAGCACCTTGTCCCCATGCCGATATGGAGAAGGGCCTCTTCCAAAACAAGCCCTGGGGCGTTGGTTGTGGGGGTGCGGACTTATCCACATCAGGGTACCCCTTTAATAAAGGTGAATGAGTAAGGTGTACTTGTATCCCTAACCATTCACTAAAGGGTTAAATCAAATTGTAAAAAAGACATTGTGAAATGACCGATCAGCTACCGCTGTGGGCAACCAGAAGTCCTGAGCCTCCGCTAAGTGGGAGACCCCCAGATGAGATAACCTTATCCCCAGGTGTAGGTACTCACATATATCCTTTTTCAGTAGTAATGAGCTCGAGAGTCCATAGATGTCTTTTTAACGTTTATTGTAGAACTTGAAATAATGGTAATAGGTAGAGATGCTGGAATACCCGAAATGCTGGTGATATATTAAACTCACTTCTAGAAAGGCAATACAGATCCTATTGGAATATCCATCTTCTCCCTCTTGATAGGCCAGAAGTGTCTCCATTACCACAGAGGTTCCAGTGTATACTCTGCTTCAGGATATACTGTAGCCTGGACCAGTGGAGGCTCCTGTGTAGTACTCCAGTGTCCCCATGACCTTTGTTACCATGGGTTAGGTCACTGTAGTGAATCCAGCAAAATCTGATGGTACATTGCATTCCATGAAGTTAGGCCTTGGGGCCTAGCCCTCAGGCCTGGGCAGCCGCCCAGCACCTGAGCACCAACCTCCCAACCGGGGAGTCGCAGGAACAACTTTACCTCAGATCTGAGTATGCTCATGGGTTCTGCTATAGCCAATCCCTCTCACTATGATGTGTACTGCACTGACTGGCTACCACAGAACCACTGCCACATCATGCCACTCCAGCACAGTACCATGTCACAGCAAAGCCCATAAGATGAAGCACATAGGTGACTCATGAGCACACTCTACTGGCGGAAAGTAATAACTAAATTTGGATACCCGAATAACACTGCTTTAAAGGAGAACTATGAGGTGAGTGATTTTCACTCACCTCATAGTTCTAGCCTACCTGTGACAATGAGACTGTCACAGGTCGGCTCAGTAGATCGGGAGGTCAGCGAACACATACCGGTGTTCGATCACCTCTCGATCCTGTCATGGCTGTCTGCCGTTATCCGCCAGCGCTGATTGGCGGAACGGACGGGGGAGGGGGCGGGTACAGCTGGCTCTGCCTTTAGATAGGCAGAGCCAGCTGTCAGTCACGCAGATGGGCGGTTCCCGCCACAATTGTCGGGATCCGCTTCAGCGTCTCAGTATACCGCAAGCAGCTGCTCGCGGTATCCTGCGGCGTCTCAGTATACCGCGAACTACAGCTCGCGGTATACTGAGCCTAGGGTGACGGGAGGATTCTAGTTTGTGTCCTCCCGTTACCCTAAGGAGAACTATGGGGAAAATACTTAACCCCATAGTTCTCCTTTAATACAGGGGGTAGACCCCTACACAAGTGTTTTTTTTTTAATGGATCCACCAACGTAATCCAGGGTCAATAATTTTAAAAAACGACAACCGCCGTCCCGTCTGCTCGCGACGAACTCCTGCCACATAATGTCATTTTGACAGATGCCGGCAACATATAAAAATTTGGGCGGAGCTAGCAGTGACAGCTAGCTCTGCCCAACTGTTTACAGTTGTGGGGCATCTGACAGCTAAGCCATGATTGGGCAAAGCCATCATGACTTTCCCCAACCATGGCTCTGAGTACTGTGCCCTGATTGGGCAAAGTCTTGCACCTGACCTGTTCACACCAGCCCCAGTGCATTCCAGCCTGATTGTGGCTGAAAACGCACTGGATCGTATCCCAGCCAGCTCAATTTGTTTTGGGGCAGGAGGGGGCGTGGCGGTGCATTGAAGTCAATGGCACCGCAGCCATGCCCACCGGCCGTAGTGTGATCGCCCGCACCAGAACACATGGCACATCAATGCCTGCGTTCCGGTCCGGTGCAGGCAGAAAAAATAGAGCATGCATCACCAGAACGCGATCCAGTGCACTCCGGCACCAATCACACAGTCTGCAGAGAACATTACAAAGTCACTTGTCCTTTGTGGACCTGTTTTTTCTTTAAAGTAGAACTGATGCTAAATCTTTTTTTTAGTTTTGGATAGGGAGGATTATACCCCTGCCAGCTTCTTTTGCCATCTGTGTCCCTTTCGGGAGATTTCCTTTCACTTCCTGCCATAAAGCAGCAACAGGAAGTGAGAGGAAAAATTCCTGATGGTCAGCAGGGTCACCAGAACAAATGTTCCAACCAGAAGGTTATCTATCTATTCCTTTTCTGATGACCACTCAAATTTTTCTTTTACTTTCATTGATAACAATCATCTGGACAAATAGAGGGGGCAAATCGCCTTATTGGGGACAAAAAAAAAAGCCGGACAGAGGTTCTAATCCTTCTCCATTCTATCCAAAGCTGAAAATAAAAAAGGATTGGCTACAGTTACACGTTACCAACAAATTCCCTCTCATTACCTTTTTATTGAATTTTCCCTTATTGTAATGAAGCCACAGTATATTTTTTATCCACATTCTGTTTTTACACTTTCTGTAATAAATAATCCTCTCAGCAGGTATTTTGGCTTTATTTTATCTTGGTTTTTACTGGGGATGTACCAATACTAGTATTGGCATCGGTGCCAATAACGAGTATTTGGGCGAGTACTAGTATTTACCCCGATACTGGAACTTCCGGTCAAAGGGAGACTTCCTCTGACCGGCAGTGCCACGAGGGAACATGGAGCCAGCTTCCCGGCCAATCAGGAAGTCGAGAAGTGGGTAATTACCTGCCGCTCCATGCTATTTGGCTGGTTCCATGCTGATTGGCTAAGAAGCCATCTTTCCAGCTAATCAGCATGGAGTCGGCGAAACAGCATGGAGCCAGGGTTCCTGGGCATTCAGGAAGCTAGGCGGAGGGTAATGACATGCTGCCCGACTTCCTAATTGGCCGGGAAAACCAGCTCCATGCTAGCACAAGTACCAGTATCGGTACTTGGTATCGACGAGTACCAAAGGATAAATATCGGTTCTCGTACTCGATACCAAAAAAACGGTATCGGTGCATCCCTAGTTTTTACCAACAGAGGATATTGCATAGCCTTGATATTAAGAGATATTATTATGACAAATGATAGCACTTGTGTGTGTAATATATATATATATAAAAATGTCTCTTCTTACCAGCTCCTCCCTCACCTCTATGATTATGTCCAGTCTTGTGGGTGAGATATGTCAGAAGAGGAAGTCCCAGGCGGGGACTCTCTGTTCATGTTTGGATAAATTAAGTTACTGCTGGTAAAAGTGACAGCTTTCTGCTAAGGTCTACTGGTTGCTAGGGAGCCAGCAGCCGACAGTATTCTAGCAACTACTGACACATCCCCAGTCTCATTCAGCTGCCAGCCAGGAGATTTTCCAGCTGACAGTATACATAGGGCATGCTGGTTGGCATCACTGGCTTAATATGGCCATGGCCTTCGTTAACATTCAGCTGGGGGACTGAGACGTGCCATTTGTTGGTATCAACGACTCCCTCAGCACATGTTCAAAATGAGAGGTAAAGTCCTGTTAGTTCTCCCTGTCCGTCATCCATCTGCAGCTTGTGTCAAGGCAGAGGCCCTGGTGGGTGTAGGCACCATAATGTCCACACTTCTCAAACAGTGCGAAAATGAGCAAGGAGTGAAGTAATTGGATAGAACATGGCCACGGGGTATGTTTCACTGGTCCCTGGAGTTTCCTTCCCTTCACACGTGTTGTTTGGCTAGGATTTGCTGTGTTTGACCAGGGTGGACGAGTCGAGAGGTGCAGAGCTCCACTGTGTAGCATCTTACACAGACATTGCCAGATTGTTCTGTGTTCTTTTGATCATCTGTATTATTTTCTGAAATTACAACAATATTCTTGAAATGATAAGAAAATTGGAACTATAACATTTCTTTGGCGCACTTTGTAAACTCCCATTCCTGACAGTTACATCCATATTTGTTTGATTTTGCTTTGGATGGTGGGGCTTGTGCAAAGAAGGACAGAAAATACAAATTCCTTTTTTCCAAGTGTATTCATTAAAACTGGTTTTGTGGGCTAGGGTTAGTGATTAGCTTGAGTAGAGGTTGGTTATTAGCCTAGGTTATGGTTAGAGATAGTGATTAGCTGGGGTTATCGATTATCTAGGTCCAGTGATTATCAACAGTAAGTTATGGTTAGTTTTTCTTTTTTTTTTCTTCTTTTATTGTATTTATTCATATAGTACCAATAAATTCCACAGTACTCTAGAGCATACATTTAATTATTTACCTCACTCCCTTAACTAAAGGCTAGCAGAAACTGAGACTTTCAACTTTACCTTCAAAACCCCTAACAACAGATTCTAACCCCTAAAAATAACCAGCTGACTACTGCTTTCCTTTTGAAGTCGAATGGCCATAGTAGCCATTTACTATAAATGCCAAAATACAAAATAGGTACTAAAACACATTATACATAATAAAAGCAGAACAACAAAAAATATTACTTCAAAAATGTGCATGTGATTTGATACAGTACCCCATAAAAGGTTAATTTACAAACTAAGGTCTATTGGAATTGAGGAAACTGTATGCACATGGGTAGCAAACTGGTTGCAGGGACGTATCCAGAGGGTGGGGATTAATGGGTTGTTCTCCAATTGGACCAAAGTAGTGAGTGGCGTGCCCCAGGGTTTAGTCCTGGGGCCAATCCTATTTATCCTATTTATAAATGATAAATGAAATTGAGGTTGTAGCTCACTGTCAGTGTTTGCTGATGAAATTAGCAACACGTTCACTACAAGATATAGAATTCCTGCAGCAGGACCTCAACAAATTTGGAGAGTGGCAGAGCAATGTGGCAGATTAGTTTTAATCTAGAAAAATGTAAAGTCATGTACTTTATAGGTAAAAACATGCATGCAGAATACACCTTAGGAGGGGTTCTGCTGTGGAAATTGGAGATGGAGAACGTCTTGAGGGGGTATTTATAGGCCACAGGTTCAGAAATATCATGTAATGCCAAGCTGCAGGCAGCAAAGTGAGTAGAATACTAAATTGTACCAAAAGAGGGATTTCTTCAAGGGATAGAAACATAATTCTACCACTTTATAAAACAATGGTTCGGCCGCATGTGGAGTACATGGTACAGTTTTGGTCACCTATCTTTAGGCGGGATATCCAAGAGCAAGAGAAAGTCCAGGGAAGGGCAACTAATATATCAGTGGGATGGAGGGCCTTACTTATCAAGAATGACTAAAAAAAATAGAATTGTTCTCCTCAGAGAAGAGACTCTTAAGAGGTGACATGATTGCAGTTTACAAATTTCTTAATGGGGACAGCAATATAGGGAATACACTACTTAAATCAAGAACTTTGAGGAAGACGCGCAGGCACAACAAGAAATTGTAGGGGATGCAGTTTAATCTTAAACTGTGCAAGGAGTTCTTTATTGTGAGAGCAGTAATAATGTGGAATTCACTATTGCAGACAGCTGTATCAGCAGAAAATATAAACAGATTCAGGGCCGGTTCACCCCACAAAGAGAGCGTTTGTCTTCTGCAACGCTCTGGAACGCACTCTTTGTGGTGTGAACCGGCCCTGAAACAACACCTGGATGAGTTCCTCATTTCACAAAATATACAGGGTTATGGGCATTGCTAGAATGCCTTATACACACACACCTGATGGATCTGTGTCTTTATTCCAACTCACCTACTATGTAACAATAACAAGGTCTTCAAATGTTTTAAAACTTAATTTCATAAAAATGAAGAGCTTGCATAAATCTTTGTGGTTTCCTGCCATCAAAGTATTAACGTTTAGCAGTCTTCACCTCTACTTCAAATAAATGTGCGTCTTCATTTTAAATCACCCAGGGAACATGGAAGTATCCTAATAAGCCCTCAGCAATTTTTAAGACCTCAGTGTTACAGAGGTCCGGTCTTGCTCATGGATCCTTCCCAAGGCTGTTGTCTCCCACCCCTCAGTTTTAGAGAACAAGAATGGTAAGGTAATTTGCATCATCTAAAATCAAGGCATGGGAGACACCATGTAGCTGCTTGACTTACGGTGAAAATACACATTATTTCAAGTAGAGGTGAAGACAAATCAACATTATTACTTTGGTGGCAGGAAACCACAAGAATTTATTTACATAGTTACATAGTTACATAGTATTTGAGGTTGAATAAAACACTGTATTTTTATGAACTATTTTTGTGTGGACTGTATACTGTCTAATATACGGTATGTTGGCTGCTATCTAATGTGATCATTTAGCATGCATTCTTTTCCTGTTGTAACTTTACCAAGCTGCCCTGTGCTGGCAGCATGCTGGAGATCTGGACTGCTGTTTCACACAGAGCACAGATGTTCATTTCTCTGGCAGTGCCACGTGCCCCCTGCACAGTGCTCCAATGAACAATATTGGTCAGGGACCATGAGTGTTGTTGATTGGAGCACTGTGCAGGTGGCATGCTGAACTACGATGAGTTCTGGACTTGTATGCTCTGTGTGAGAGCAGCAGTCTAGATCTCTGATGTGCTGCTAGCACAGGGCAGCTTGATATAGATGTAAAACTTTAATACATAATAATAGTAACAATAATGGTAATTTGACGTATTTTTACTTGCTTTGCGGCCTGCATACATAATAAGAAAAACTATTATTTCAGTTCAGTTATATATTTATTTAGAAGCAACAACCTCTACAGGCTTTGCAGACTTTATTCAACCTTGGCACACGTAAATTATTCCACTTCAGCCAAACCCATGCTTCAACACTCATCTTTTGTTACTAGGTGCTGGCCTGGCTTGTTCAATCAGTAAATATTAAAAACTAAAACAAAAATTTGTATGTGTGAAGCACCAAGAAGCATGTATTTATGTTTCCATGAACACTAAAGTAAGAAGTTTCTTCATTCCGGTGGTGCAGTGAAAAATCAATCATACATGTAAAAAAAGTTTCTAAGTTAGTGCTATGAAATGAGAGGTGATAAGAACGTGGGTGCCAATTAGTAGAGAATTCAAGAATGTCATCAGCACACCAATGTAAAGTGAAATTAGTCCATTTAATGACAAAGAAATGTCATCCAAATGCAAGTGCTTTCGGGGCCTCGCAGGGTCCCCCTTTATCAGGTTTAGAATGACAAAACATAATAATCAAATGTGAAAAAAGAAAGGAACCTCCTACCCCTTCAAACATCCTTTGGTAACATCTCCTGCCATACAGAGTTCAAAATAAACGTACATAATGCCAGCATGTGGATTAAATGTTCTGGGTTCATTCCGAACCTGAGCTCTTTCCTACACAGGAGCTAAAGGAAACTGGTGTTTACCATAGGTCTGTTCTGTTTGTTTGTGATATAATTGCCTTCTTGAGCTTAAACTGCTTGTATATGTAGCCCCTAAATGAATTGCTACGGAAACAGCTATAACTGTGCTTGTAAATAGTTAAATGGCACCGTGCAGCCTGTGATACAGAGAGACTTGTTGGGTCAGTGGTAGTAAAAGTAACTCCTAAAACTAACAGCAATAATAAACCACAGCACTGGTTGTCAGTAGCAGTAATATTAAAGCCCCCCACTTATTAGCGGTCAGTGACAGTGATAATTATCCCCATTATATTAAATATTAACCAGACAACCATGCTGCTTTCATTGTTGGCTAATTGCAGTAATATTTAACCCCGCTTTCATTGGTGGTCAGCGGCAATTATATTTAACCCCCCCCCTCTTTCACCAGTGGTCAGTGGCAGTGATGGTTAACTCCCACCCCTTTAATTGGTGATCAGTAGCATTGACAATTAATCCCCCACCCCTTTCATGGGTAGTCAGTGGTAGTGATAAGTAACCCACCCTTTCATTAGTGGTCAGTGGCAGTGATAATCCCCCTTACCCCTTTTATCGGTGGTCAGTGCAGTGATAATTGTTCACCTCATTGTTGGTTAGTGGCAATGACATTTGACCCTCCCACCCCTCTCTTTCATTGGTGGGCAGTGATGGGTAACCCCTCTCCACCCTTTTCATTGGTGGTCAGTAGCAGTGATAATCCCATGCCCCTTTCATTGGTAGACAGTGGCAGTGATATTCAATCCCCCCACCCCATTCACTGTTGGTGAGTGGAAGCTAAAATGTATCCCCTACCCTTTTAATTGGTGATCAGTGTTTTCCTTACTTGATCACACACTCCTGCGCTGCGGCCTCTCTCCTCAGGGCAAGGGCTATAATTCTACTGGTGGTCAGAGATCACTCCACCTGGCAGTACTGCAGTTCTTTCAGTGTCGGGTGCTGAAACACACTGGTGCTGAGTGTCTTGGATCCTACAAGACAGCCTAGAGGATTTGGAAACTTTAGGACTGTGCAGTTTCTGGGACACTTGGTAACCAATCTTTGTTCTTAACCCATATATATATTATATAAATCTTGATATAATAATATTAATAGATTCAACACCATAGTATGGGTAAAATAAGGCAGTGGCCCATTTTATTGGGTTTGAAATAACAATACATTTTTTGTTAACCATTTAAAAAACTATTGTGCAAATTAAGATTTATTAGGTTTAAATTTCAAAAACAAACATAAAAAGTAAGCAAAGTGTACTTTTCTCGGGAGACAAACAGGTAACACACAGCCATTAAAATAATAACATCTGAAAGCCGTGTCAATCAGAAAATGACAATGGTAGATAAATTAATCCAAAGGATAACATTAATCATAATGATACCACATTGCAGTCTCCTGGTGCAAAAAATCCAAAGAAAGAGTGAAGAACGTAGCTAGGCAAAAGGAAGGAGAAGAAGAAAAGAAGAGGCAGTGAGGGAGCATCCATGTAAAAAAGAAAAAAAAATAGAAAGGCATGTGATAAATGTGATAAAGTCACATACTAAAATTATATACACATAAAAGGTACGTAACCATCCAGCGAATAATTAGCCATCAAAATGTTCTCTAAGCACTAAGAAAAAAAGGTCAGAGACTCAACCAAGTCTTTAAAAAGAATCCAAGAGGTCCAGGAACGATTGAATCCCTCTATTTTATCATTATCAATAGCAACTACTTCTTCTATATGCATAATATCATCTAAAATATCAAGCCAATCACAAAGTGATGGAGGAAGAGGTGGATATCCAACGTCACGCAATAGCCTGACGGGCCGCAAACAGGAAAAAGCGAAAAACAGAGCGCTTAGCCTTTGGGAGAGAACTAGAATAAAAGGGTAAGCAAGGTAAGCTCAGGATTATTCCGAAGCTCTACTGCATATTACTTATTGTATAAAGCTACCACCTTTGCCCAAATCTACCGAATCGGGAGACAAGCCCACCAAATATGACGATAGGTGCCCGCTGCCTGTAGACACCTCCAACAGGATTCAGAAATTGAAGGGAAAATACCATGGAGCCTCACAGGAGTCAGATACTATCTGGGGAGCAACTTAAAGTTTTGTTCCTTAAGTTTACACAACATAGCTAATTTATGCATAAACAAAAATATTGTCTGCCAAAGCCTATGGTGGAGTCTAATTCCAGCGACCATATTTGAGTGTATGTAAGAAGGACAGAAGATAGGTGAGAAAGAAAAAGACCATACAACATGGAAATGACATGAAACAGTGGGAAAGTAGACACACATAATGTCTCAAAGGTGTAGGAGGTCCCTATGTGGATTCAATGTAGAGTGCAAAGAACTATAATAGCTGGAAAGTTGGGAGTATGACATCCAAGCTCTATCATCCAAAGAGTGTTCAGATTGAGTAAGATAGTAAAGATCCACCCTGTAAAACGTGCCGAAGTTGCGGCCACAACTGTCTATTCCAACCCAGAAACGTGGGTGCACGGAGACCAGGTGGGAACTGTGGTTTATCCAGCAACGGAGTGAGAGGGCTGGGCAATGTGGAGAGGAATAAAGAAGTACGCAAATAATGCCAGCTCCACAGACAAAATAGGTTAAAAGAGGCCAATCAGAGGATGAGCCCAGGAGAGCTAGAAGGACCCACATTGCTGCTTTAGGAAGAAGTGGTGAAGCCTGAAACTCAAGAGAGACCCATTGCTTATGTTCACTATTATAAAAGAAGTTTAAAAGCTGAGTCAATATCGCAGCTCTATAATAGAGATAGAAGTAAGGAAGACCTGCTCCCCCAGTCACCTTACATCTAGTTAGAAGGCGATAATTAAGTCTAGGTTTGCTAGAGGACCAAATGAACGACCGAAACATAGTACGGAGCTAGGAAAAGTAAACACGCAGGAGCCCAATAGGAATAGCCTGAAAACAATATAAAAACTTTGGGAGAATATCCATTTTGATTGCAATAATATGGCCAAACCAAGTTACTGGTCTGGAACCCAAGTTCATGAGGTCCGATTTAGTTTTAGCTAAAAGAGGGGAAAAATTGAGGTGGAAAAATTGTCTTAAATCAGATGGGAAGGAAATTCCAAGATATTTAATTGAACCAGCCTGCCAAGAAAAGGGGAAGGCAGACTGGAGCTGAAGAACATCTGGATCCAGATGAGAAGCATTCAGGACCTTTGATTTATCCATATTAACTTTGAAATTGCTAACAGCACTGAAGGCAGATAATTCCTGAAGAATAGCTGGAAAAGAATTAGCAGGTTGGGTCACATATATGAGCAACTCATCGGCATACAAGAATATTTTGTATTCTTTGCGGGCAATTGAGATCCCATGAATAGAGGTATTAGAGCAGAGAGCCACTGACAAATGTTCCATTGTGATAACATAAAGCAAAGGGGATAAGGGACACCCCTGGCATGTACCATTAGAGATAGAAACAGGGGCCGACAATTCACCATTAACACGGATATGTGCTGAAGGTGATGAATACAATGCTAAAATGTTTGATACAAAGGGATCTCCAAGCCCCAAATGATGTAAAGAAACCTCCAAAAACCACCAGTTGACCCTGTCGAAAGCTTTTTCAGCGACTATCGACAGGAGACAAGCTGGGATCTTCTGCTTCTGTGCCAATTCCCTAAGTTTTTGTAGGTGTTATTCCTCACCTCCCGTCTACTAACAAAAACAACCTGATCATCGTGAATAATAGTTGATAAAAGGGTTTGTAAATGCAGTGCTATAATTTTTTAATATAATTCAATGTCGCAATTCAGCAAGGAAATAGGGCAATAACTACTAGGCAACCCAGGGTCCTTACCAGGTTTTAAGATTAAAGAGATATGGGCAGTCAGAGATTAAGGGGAAAATGAACAAGAAGGTGAAATAGAATTAAAGGTGTCTAAAAGAATCGGAGAGAGCTTGGGGGCAAGAATCTTAAAAAATCTAGCAGAAAACCATACGTTCCCGGGGGCCTTAGTGAGTTTGATCACATGCGTCAATTCATCAATCGTAAAAGGGGAATCCAAGGAGGAACTGAGAGAGGAAGATATCGAGGGCAAGGAATTTTTGGAAATTTAATCAACTAAAGGTTTCGAAAGGGCAGGTAGAAGAAGAGGGCATATTGTATTGTTGCGAATAATAATCATGAAAGAACTGAAAAATGTCTGAGTTGGAATGAACAAAATTCTTCACTGGAGAAAGAAGAGACAGAATTGCATGAGAATCAGAGCGTGGTCGAAGCACTTTATCAAGTAGAGAGCCACTCTCATGACCGTATTCATAGGAACGTTTAAGGAAGCGGTCACGGTAACGAAGGGAGGCTTTATCTAAAAGCAATAACAATTGGGTGCGAGTGGAGGAAATCTCTAGCCTCAGTTTATCATCATCCAGTCATTTGTGTGAGGCTTCCAAATCACCAAGTTTGACAAACAAAGAGTCAATTTGCTGAGATCGCCATTTTTTCAACCTGGCACCATGTTTGATGCACCCCCCCTCCCCCCAGCACACGCTTTAGGGCCTCCCACTCAATGGGAAGAGGAGTGTGATCCGTGGCATGTAATATCAAAAAGCCAGCGATAGCCTTACGGAGGTCTGCACAACAAAAACAGGGTCCCGCAAAAGGTTGTCATTCAGCGTCCAAGACCGGGAGCGCCTAGGGAGGGTAGAAAAGCCAAAGGAGCTAAGGACAGGAGAGTGATCTGACCAGACCCTGGGATCGATGCTAATGGTAGCAAAAATATAGTCTATCCTGCGCTGTGCAAACTGTTGGCGCTATATAAATACCATGTAATAATAATAATAATCCTACTGTGGGAGCCATGAACAGGGGAATAGAACATGTAATCTATATCACTTGGATGTAGAGTTCGCCACAGGTCTAAAAGCTTCATAGAGACTAGTTTCTGTTTCAATCTACAAAGATCAGAGAAGGCAACACTGCTCTTACCAGAAGAAGAATCCATGTAAACAGAAAAAAGGGGACAGCGCCCACTCCTAGTGTAAAAACGTTTTTTAATGATACATGGAGTACAATAGTCTCACAAAAAAACTACTCATATTTGGATGAGCAAATAATAGCATACTGCTGTCAAAGATGACCAGAATGCTGACGTGTGTTTCGGGGGAGCTTCCCCCTTCCTCAGAGAGAAGAATCCACGAGAGGATCCATGGTCAGGTTAAAGTCACTTGCTATGATAATCGTACCGTCTGCAAAGGACTCCTGTTCCCATAATTATCGTAGGCAGGCGGACACCTGAGACAAATTAGGGACACATAAATTAGCAATCGTATAGATTACCACTCCCTTCAATAGCATTGGGAACAAGACGGATGGGCACCAGTGCGGAAATGGGTTTCCTGCAATAAAAGTATATAAATATCTTACGCTTATGCATATGGTGCAATACCTGGATTCTCTTATTAGGGTGGTTAAATCCCTTAACGTTAAAAGTACAAACTGACAAAGACATGCGGTATATAACTGCAGATAAAAAGAGAAGTGACCGTCCTAGACAACCCTGCTTCCAACAGAGAGAAGGATCAGAACAGAACCATGATGGAAAAGGTGAAAAATACAAAATAGAGCAAAAGAAAAAGGAGACAAGAAAAGAAGGCAAGAGAAGAAGAAAAGAACATCAAAATGCTGTACACTGGAGAACAAAAATCCAGCTGGGTCACTATGGAGTAAACTCAGCAAAGAGGCACCACGTAGGAGACCCTAAAACATCTAAGTTATGATAAACAGCAAAAACACCCACTATATCATGGGTAGCCTAAGGGGGATGCGAGGGGGCCCAAACGGAGGAAACAGCCATACCTCAAGCACCAAACCACCAGCCCATAGCTATCAATAAAAGAAGGTGAAAAGGATATCCCCAGTGGTATCATGAGAACGAAGAACGTCCAATAAAGGCTTCACAGCTCTGTGCATTTGAAGGGTGCATCTGGAAAGATCCAAGAGAAGCAGGATCGGGACACTATTAAACTCAATTTCATCAGTCGCACTTGTGGCAGCCATGACAGCTTCTTTTACGAAGTAGAAATGGATGAGACATTTGATGTCCCTCAGATGATTAGAATCAGTCGAACGAAGACCTAGAGTATGATGGGCCCGGTCAATTTCAAGCTCAGCATCTTTATCCTTTCGCAAAAGCTGATTAAAGACGGTATAAGATCCTTAGATTCAAGCAATTCGGGAACACCACAAATTCTAATATTATTACGCCTCAAGCGATTTTCTTGGTCATCAAGATGGTAGATCAGGTCATGGATCTGTGCAGTGTGATCCTGTAAAACCTTGTGATGGGTTTCTAAGTGAGAGCACAATGATTCCTGAGAAGTTTCCATGTGATCCAGGCAATTGTCTGTATGAGCAACCTCTGCATAGGCCAGCCATCTCAGATCTATAAGCCTCCTCCATGCGGGAAACATATCGCACAAAATCTGCCTTCGATGGGAGGCAGCGAAGGCATGCCTTTTAAATCCGCATCCTCACCTCCCCGGTCTGATTCAGGGAGCGGGTGCTATGACCATCTGGCTCCGGCGTCAGCGAAGGAGAGGAAGGCAGGTCTACGAAGGCACAGAGGGCGCAGGTAGGGATTCAGGCACCATGTCAGAGAAGGCCGCAGGGATGCCCGGAGAGTGCTGTGATGGGCATTCCCCCCCCCCCCCATTTAAAAAATTTTTATCCTAAAAACCCCCAAAA
>NW_017307612.1:231078-248998 GCF_000935625.1 Nanorana parkeri
AACCACGGTAAATGACAATCCAATAATGCTCAGTCAAAAGACTCGAAAAAAGAGTCCATGAAAATACCACTCACCAGACCAATACTTCCTGTCCACCATCAAAGTGGGCGACATTACCCCAAAAAAGATGACCGCAACAAGCACAAGATACGGGAGGGAGGGCGGGAAGCAAGTTCAAGGCAATCCAGAAGTGCAAGTATTTTATGCACAGTTCCACACTTTTTTTAAGATGGATCTTTCTCACAGTTTCTGGCAGCAAGTTCTAACGCAGATGTGAGCATTTAGTTAGGCCCATGTACATGAGTCCTATGGGCCAACTTTTGATTATTGGAAAACTACAACGGGGTTTGGTCGTTTATTTTTAAATAGTATAACTTTGCAAACCATGTGTTTATATATATATTTTTTATTTTACAATTAAACATTTTAGAAGATGTCCTTTCATAACACTTAGGCTGGAATCACACCATTTCCCATACCAGATCTGGAATGCAATGCATTGCATTTTTGCCGTGATTTTACCACAATTTTGCTGCGTGCCGGAGCTGTTGTTTTTTTTTTTAGCTTAAAATTGGCTCTCGTGTGCGTTCCAGTGCGTTCCATGCATTTTTGATGAGTTTCTATGCGTTCCAGTGCATTCCAGGCCAGACAAAATGAGACATGTAGTATTTTCTGGTCTGGTCTGGACAGACTGCACTGTTGTGAATAGAGGCCAGAAATAGCATAGGGATACATTAGGATGCATTTTGGGTCTGGAAACAATCTGGTCTGGTCTGCAAATGATCTGGATGTGGTGTGAATGGGCCCTTACGGGTATATTTATCAACATTCTCACCCAAGATTCACCCATTTCTTTCTTATAGTCAGAAACATTGATTCATTTGGGGTGTAAATCTTAGGTAAGAACAATGATAAACAAAGCCCTTAGTCTGATAAAACACCACCTCTGCGCTTTTTTGACTACTCTGACATTGAGGGAAAAACCTGAGAAATTATACATCAATAAATACCTGACAGACAATTTAATCCTTCCCTCTATACAAAATGTGTTGGCTTGAGCTGGAGTTTTATAATTTTTCACATTTTTAAAAATGTCTTTATTGAATGAACAATATAAGACTAGTCTACAAAACATACAAAGGGAATGATCCATGGGAAACAATATAACATTCATAACAATATTGTATGTCATAGCATTGTAATGCATATTTCGTTCTAAACCTATCAACATAGGCAATACTAAGAAAACCAAGAGGCAAATATAGTACAACAAGCTATGAGCAATATACAGAATCCAGCAAATAGGATCAGGGCCCCTATGGGGCCTAGTCTGGTTTGAAGTCAGAGGAAGGCGAGAGTAGATAAAGGCCAAGCCTACCTCAGGAGCGGAAGCGTGAGTGAAGAGGAAAAAAAGTATAGTTCACAAAACGAAAAAAAAAAGATAGAAATAAGAAAAGAAGGAAATTACAGGGAAACCTCTAAGCGAAAAAGGAGAGAGAAGGGAAAACAGAGGGGATGAGGAGGGGATCCCACTCCGAGAGGAAGTTGCATCCCACAACCACCATATGAGCTTGACTAAGTTCACTAAAGGTCTGTATAGTGAAGACATCTTTCTGTGGCCGATGAGGCATCAAGAAGTCATTAAAGCTATTGGTCAGTGGATCTAAAGAAAATCGCCAAGTAGAGTAAAATCTTTCTTCAGAGAAGCTGTGAGGTCTTCTATATGGTTTTTCACAATTAAAAAAAAATGCTGACAATGTTTGACACACAAAAAAGTGCTATTCTCTCCCCTGCCCCAAAAATAAGATCAGCTGGGTAAAATAAAAAAAACAGAATGTCAAAGTATAATTTCCAAAAACCTGAAATATGCTCTAGCCAATAAAGAATTTATTGAATTAAGATGATAAGCTAAAACCTGTTGTGTTAACAGTAGATGAAAGGAACACCTCCATTAATATGGAATGTTACACAGTGCGGCCATATAATTTATTTCAGGTACTAGTGTGACATCTAGAGGTCATAATTGGTATTGTATCACATGTCTAGTTGCTGATATACTGCATACTGTGTGGGGAATTTATCGAAACTGGACCAGAGAAAATCTGCAGCAGTTGTGGATAGCAACCAATTGGCTTCTCTCTTTCATTTTCAAATCCTAACTGAACAAACTGAAAAGAGAAGCTGAATGGTTGCCCTGGGCAACTGTTCCAGATTTTGTTAGCTCCAATTCCACTCTGTATGTTTATAATTTTAGGTACAATGAACTAAGAATGCAGAGGGAAGTACTGTGAGGGTAACTAAAAATAGCACTTCGAACACTTTTCTGCTTTTCTGGTTGTCTCAGAAAGTCCTGCCCTAAGTTCAGTTCTAATGCTATAACCGCCATGTGCGGCAATTCCAGGTTGTCCATATTAGTGATACACATTAGTGATTTACATTATGTCACAATGACTAGGACGAGTTCACAATGATTAGGACAAGTTCACAAAGAAATACCACCATTTCTGCGATGAGCAAACTGGCGGTAAAAAAGAGCTATTTTATCTTTGGTGTAATTTGGTCCCCCTCAGCAGCCCGGTCACCTGCACCCTAGCAACCAATGGTGCTGCACAGTGAGGCTGCCAGCATCCTAACAACCAACAATGCTGTGCAGCTGCGTGTCACTGGTTACTAGGACGTTGGTGGACTTGCTGTACAGTGTCATTGGTTCCTGGTGAACATTATCACTAAAACAGAAAGAAAATCCCAGATTTTGAGTTGTCGCCAGGACAGGAATAGATGGGAAATCTTCAAATTGTGACACTAGTTCTAGTAACCCTGCTGATCGTCAGAGGTTTTCCCTCTCTTTGGAAGGAATTCCTCCCATTTCCTGTTGGGGCTTTCGGACAGGAAGTAAAGGATGTCGGGGAAAATATAAATTTGGAATGCAGGTGCAAATCACCTGCTATCACCATTAACCAGTGGGCTCAAATTATGATACAATAACGCGATATTGGAGACCAACACACACAAACATCAAAGTCTACTATAAGCTGGTCTGATTAATTACGGTGCGTTAGGCTAGGTTCACACTGCAGCAACACCCGGGACGCGCGATCGTGTGCTAGTGCACACAATGGTTGCCGTACGGCAATCACAAAAAAAAGGTACAAGTTCCTTTTTTACGACACGCGTGTTCAATTGCATGGAATACAGATGGCAAAACGAAAAAAAAAAGCTAACAGCAGTTATCTAACCCTCTCAAACAAAGAAAAGTTTGGGCTTCAGTTGTACTTTACGGATTGAGCACTCAGGTTGTATTGAAGATGTGTCACTTGCTGTCCCCTGGCTACAGTCACGGATGGGTGTGAATAGGGCCTTTGACATTTTTTTTTAAGCAAGGATGAAGGATTTTTATCAAAGATGTGTCACTGGCTGTGCTCATGGTTATGTGTGTGAATGGGGCCTTTGCCATTTTTTTTATTTTTTTATTAACGACTGAGTTCTCAGGTTCTTATGAAGGTGAGTCACATGCTGTCATACAATCTCTGGCAAAGTAAAGTTGAATTGTGAAATCTGGCACTTCTTCTCTCGTCTCCCTCCTCCCCCCCTTTCACCAATCCATTTCACTCTGGACTCCTGTCTCTAGTCACCTATCAGAGCTGCAATCTAGTAGCATTTCTCGAACTTTGTCTACATCAGAACAGTTAGGTAGTCATAAACACTAGAGAAAATAAAAGTGTTGATAAATCAATGACTAAGAGATCAGCAGAGGTGACCTTAGAGAGAAGAGGAGACTGGAATCACAATTGAACAACCGAGAGCCTGGGACAAGGACGCATATACCAGACTGGCTGGAGGAAATCTGCCTGTTGTGAGCTGCATTGGATGGTATTTACTATTCACAAACCTTTGTCTTTAATACAAAGCACCAACATATTACACAATTACATATGCTTTGACTGATTTATTGTTAGGATTACAATATAAGTGAATATATTTGCAGCACTGTATGAACAGTCAACCTATTCTGAGTGTATTTATATTATTTATTATTATCTTTATATTATTCATTTACTAGAGAGTTTCACTAATATGTAACTGTTATTTCTATCAACTCTGCTACTACAACAACAACTGATGTTTAGTAGAATTTAAAGTAAGGGCCGATTCACACCTGATGTGTTTGGTCTGCACTGGTCGCCTTTTTCCAATGCAGCCCTAACGCACTGACAAGGCAATAGCCTTGTTTGCAACTGTCTCAGTCCACATCTACACATTGCAGTGGTATGCGCTGAAAAAAGTAAAGCATGCTTGTATTTCAGCGCAGCTTGAAGCGACGCAGTACTGTGGTTGTAGAACTGAATGAAATGTCATTTGTGACATTTCAAAAAAGTAAAACAAAAACAAAAAACAGTGTGATGCGTCGGCATCGGCACATCTGCACTGTTTTGTCATTGCACACCAGTGTCCATGACTTTACCGTGGCTTGATGGTGAGAACCAAGCTTAAACCTTTCCTTAAGCTCAGGTTTACATCTGTGTTCGCTGTGTCTGTTTTTAGTGCCTTTTATACCATGAGTTGTATTTCCCTATAGACACTAAATCACAGTGCATTAAAACGCACAGACAAATGGGCATGTCTCATTTTTCAAAATGCAACGCTCATTGGTTATTGTTCCTATGACACACAGGGCCAGATTTCCCACAAGTTCAACCGAGGCCCAGCCTCGGGGCAGCAGGGAGCAGAGGGGCAGCAGGGGTGTGGAATTACCATCTCCTGACGCCCGGGACATGCAGTTCTGGGCACCTGGTGGGTAGTTGTTTTCTACATTTAGCCCTGCTTTGGGCAAGCAAGTCTAAATGTACAGCAGGGGAAGCCGCTGCTTGTTTTGTACAAGTTATCTCGGCAATGTCGTCGAGATCACTTGTCTGCAGCCTGCATACAGAGGGGCGCATTGAGTAACCTGGCCTTGGGGCAGCAGAGGGAGTAAATCTGGCCCTGATGACACATATATTGTTTTGCATTCCAACGCACAGGAGTGAACAGCGCCTAAAGAAAATGCTAGTTGTCCAGCTGTTATACTGATCCAGTGGCATCCGTATCTTGTGATCCACTGATCCAGAACATGTATGAAGACTGAGAAAGTCAGAAGACCTTTTCTGCTTGGTTTCTCCAGTTTATTGACCTGAAGTATTGAAGAGAGAGAGTGTCTGAATGACAGCCAGGCAATTAGCATTTTGCAGAATAGGAAGTTTTATACAAGATCTCAGATGAAAATTATTAGTGTATGCAATCCTACAAACTTCATAAACAGCGGACTTGCTTATTCTGGGCTCTTCCAAAGTCTTCGCTTCACCTGTAGACGAAACGGCAAATACAGGTGAGTGGCAAGTAAACAGTCTGTTTGTACAGCGTATTATCATGATCCTTCATGCATTAACATTATCAAGTTCTGAAATACAATCTCATAATGCAGCTGCATTGACCGGACCAGGAAGTCTGTGAAGACATTTGTAAATATGTGCTTGGACATATTAAATGGCAAGTGATACTGAATTAACCCCTTCATGACTGAGCTAGTTTTTAGTTTCTGTTCCTAAATGAACTTGTTCAATCCTTTGCCTTCTCTAACCACAGGGCACATAACTCCTCTGTGCTTGTTTCCCAACTCCGACTGCCTTGGATACAATGTTGAGAATCATTTGAGCCATGTTTATTTCCTTAGTATATCCTCAAAACCACCCCAGCCAATCTTTATATGCCTATTCAGTTGCAACAAAACAGAATCAGCAGTATGTCATTTTCATTCAGTGTGGAGAGTAGTGATAAGCCGAACACCCCTGTGTTCGGTTTGTATTCGAACATTCGAACTGCCGAAAAGTTTGAATACGAACTCAAACTCAATGCAAGTCAATGGGGTTCGAATGTTCGAAAATGAATGTCCCCTTTAAGAGGGCTTATATGAAAGTTATTGGCCATAAATGGTGTATGTGGGTCTGGGTACTGCTCTGGGGACAGGAATCAATGCCAAAAAAACAAAAAAAATATACCGTTTTTAAAGGAGCACTGCTTTTAGCATTACTGTAGGATGTATAGAACCTGCTGCAGCAAAACTGACATTTCTAAAAAACAAAAATTAATTCCCCCCCCCCCCTCTTAAAGTGTGCAGTTCCCCCTCCCAAACAATACCAGACACTTTAGGTCTGGTAGAAATGTTGGGAGGGACCAATTTAAAAAAAACAAAACATGTAGTGTTCCTCCTAAAAGTCATACCAGGCCCTTAAGATCTGGTAGGAATATTAAGGAGGGACCCCATGTAACAAAACAAAACAAAAAGTGTGTGGGGTTCCCCCTAAAAGTCATACCAGGCCCTTAAGATCTGGTAGGAATATTTAGGAGGGACCACATGTAACAAAAAAAAGTGTGTGGGGTTCCCCCTTAAAGTCCTACCAGGCTCTTAAGGTCTGGTAGGACTTTAAGGAGGAACCCCACCCCCAAAAAGGGGGGGGGGGGAAACATGGGGTCCCCCCCTAAAATTCCATACCAGACCCTTGATCCGAGGATAGGCCTGGCAGGGGAGGGGAGGGACGAGCGAGCGCCCCCCCTCCCTACCACACCAGGCCACATGCCCTCGGCACTGGGAGGGTGTCCACGTGCCAATGGGGACAAGGGTCTTGTCCCCACAACCCTGACCCGGTTGTTGTGGGGGTCTGCGGGCAAGGGGGCTTATTTTCATCGGGGTACCCCTTTAATTAAGGGGTTAATTAATTAAATAATTAATTAATTAATTAAGCCGCCCCCCTCCCTTGTGAATGAGTAAGGGGCATTTGTACCTCTACCCATTTACTAAAGGGTTAAATCAAATAGTTATTAAAAAAGTCCAGACTTTTGATAAAATCCTTTATTTGGAAAAAAAAAACAAAAGACATGTTTTTGACGAGTTTTTTATTTAAAAAAAAAATGGATCCAATGACGTAATCCAAGGTCAATCACGGCGTCCAGCGTTGTCCACGATGACGACGAAATAAAAAATAAAACAATAAAAAATAAAGAGAAATAATAAAATAAAACAAACCCGCTGGCCGCTGTCCCGTCCGCTCCCGCCGCATAATGGCATTTTGACAGATGCCGGCAATGCATACACAATTGGGCGGAGCTAGCGTTGACAGCTAGCTCCGCTCAATTGTGTAGTTTACCGTCATCAGGCTGGCCATGATTGGGCAGAATCATCATGACTTTGCCCAATCATGGTTCTAATTCAATACTAAGCCCTGATTGGGCAAAGTCTGGCACCTGACCTGTGGTCAGGTGCCAGACTTTAACCAATCAGAGCTTCGGAGGGCATTTTGCCTTATGGAATGTCCGCGCTCAAACAAACCGCGAAGATCCCATAAAGTTCGGCGTTCAGTGAACGCTCGAACTGCCGATGTTCGATTCAAAAAGTATTTCAGGCAGGGCTTGACCCTTTCGCTGCCACCAACATATGTTATATGTCGGTGGCAGTGGGCTTGTTTAAACAGCCTGTTTACATTTGTAAAGCTGGCTGCTCAGCAGCCGCCAGAACGCTTCCATGGGCCGGAACAGAACCCCCCGCGCGTGCCTGACACCCCTGCCAACGACGATCACGCTACACATGGGCCAATACTTACACATATCGCTAAGCTGATGACCTGTAGGGGCTCTTAAAGCATTGCCCGTGGAAATTTGGGGTACTGAATTGTGTCGCCGTTTTACGAACGCACGCAATTTTTAACCTGGGCATGTTGAGTATCTATTTACGCGTTGTAACATCATCATTTATATTTTACCAAAAAATGGGTATTATATTGTGTTTTGGGGCAATAAAATTAACTTAAGTGCATTTTTTACTAAATGTTTGGGTTTGATAAAGAGTTGCACTAATATAGTGCAACATAAAAATTTGCAACTGACACTAGTTTGTTCTACAGAGTCGTTGCTTTCATAAAATATAAAATGTTTGGGGGTTTTAAGTAATTTTCAGGCCTAACATGTGTATTATAACAAGTGTGCAAAAAAAAAAAAGCAAAAAAGGCCTTGGCAGTGAAAGGGTTAACATGGGGCTACCACAGCACCAGCTCCAGGACCACCACTGAGAATAGGCCCAGCCAGCCTGGATTGCCTTGTGCTTCATCCCTGTTCTCCCCTCTGCGCGATCATGGCCTTTTACGACTCCCTGACGCCCCCCAACTACAGAGTTGCCCACGTGTGTGCCAAGCGGCAGGCCCCACCTCCCCAGGCATTACCCAAGCATGCTGATTAGCAGTGGAGTGGGGCCTGTAGCCAGGGCTCGGAGATTTTGTGCTTGTATTTGATCCGTACAGTAAGTGCTTGTGCCAGCTGCCCCAGTCCGCATGGAGAAAGTCAACCAAGTGCCACTGGCCAGATGGGCTGCCACCTCTAGCGGAGACACCGGGCTCACTGGACTCCTCCTGTACTGGCTGCTCTGGGGGTGAGAGGAGGAGTCCTTTGTTATTGCTGTAAAAGGAGAGTGACTGCTGGAGAGCCACTGTTACTGTAGGGGCCAGAGAGGGGGAAGCTGGGGAAAGAAGGCGAGCCCTGAAAGATGGGTGCTATGGGGTGCTATGGGGGTCTTGAGGCATTGGGGTTTTTTATGGGATCCTTAGTTATAAGGGGTATGTTATGGGGGTCATGAGGTATGAGGGGAGAGTTATGGGGGTCCTGAGGTATCAGGGGTATATTGTATGAATCCTGAGGGATAAAGGGAGTGTTATGGGGGTCCTTATTCAGAAGGGATGTTTTATGGGGTTACCTAGGCATGAGGGGAGTGTTATGAGGTTCCTTAGGTATAAGGGAAGCATTATGGGGGTCCTTAAATAGGGAGGGGGGGTGTTACTGGGGTCCTACAGTATACAGGGAGTGTTATGGGAGTCCTTTGTTATGGGGAGTTGTTATGGATGTTTTATGGGGTTCCTGAGGTATGGCGTGTGGTATGGCAGTCCTGAGGCAATGGGGTGCCTGTTTTTTGGGTATTTGTTGGTCTGTTACTCAGCAGGGTTGTTGGGGTGTGTGATGGGGGTTAGGGGAATGTGATTTTTTTGGGGGTGGGGGGTTGTTTGATTGGGGGAATGTTGCAGCATCAGTAAATGGGCCGCTATTAGGATCAGCAGTGATAGCAGCAGGGGGTACATTGTGTTCAGTGAGTGACAACAGCGGTGGAGCAAGTGGCCACCTAATTAGAGAGGCGCTTCACCTGCTTCCCATCTGACTGGCCAACAGTGCTGAGTGCTAAGGGGGTGCTTAGCACCAGGCCCATGATGCTGTTAATCCAGCCCTGGGCACAGCCTCGACCAGCGGCTTCCTCGCTGGATTGAATGATGAATGCTGGAGACAAAACCGTCTCCTGCAAACTTCAGCCAATCCGTGATAGGGTGCAAATCCGTAATTTGCACCCTAAGCAAGATTGGTCTTGCTTAGGGTGCAAAATAGTCTAGCACTGGCCCTGATTTCAGGCTGTGGAAGTCAAGCAAGAGTAACGCCATCTAGAAGCTACAATGATTCTGGTGCTTCTTAAGGCCCTACTCACAGCTGAGCATTTTGTAGTTGGAATGCCTACGCACTACAACTAGGGTTGCAACCTTTTCTTCAAGTCAAACCCTAACACTTGAAACCCACATTTTTTTTGTAGAGTATACACTATGCATATATTTTATGGAGTGCGTATGATCCTTTGTTTCATTCCTTGCATGAGCGTCTAATAGCTAAAGAGGACACTCCTATCTCTATAGGTTGAACTCGATGGACTTGCGTCTTTTTTCAACCTGACTAACTATGTAGCTATGTAAGGATTCCAATCTAAGCACAACTCAGAGCTTGGAGGTGCATCCCCACCGAACGGTGCATCCAACATCTGGATCGGATGAGCTGAAGCTTCGGGAGCTCACTCGCACTCACTCAATCTCATAGGGGCCGAACGGCAGTGACTGAATAGCTGAATGCCGCCGAGCGGCATGCGGCTCAACTATTCTGCTCGGCACCTCCAAGGTACCGAGCAGAATAGAAAATATGTGAAAAGAATGACAAAAAAAAAAGTTGAAAAATAATTTTAAAAATTAAAAACATAGGAAAAATTAAAAAATAAATAAAAATATTTTTAAGAGAATAAAAAAATATTTAAAAAAAATCATCAACCCGATTGTATGCGACAGCATCATGAAGCATCTGACAGATACCGGCAAAAGAAAAACAATTGGGCAGTGGTGATGGCGACAGCTAGCGACGCCCAACTGTTTCCTATTGGCCGGCACCTGCCAGAGTCTTCTAGCATGTCCCAGCCAATGAACAACAACTGGGCAAAGCCGACTGTGACGTCACGGCCGGTTCCGCCCAGTTGTCATTGTTTAAGGACAGATCAGCATTCCCAAGTCATTTGGGAACACTGATCTGTCATTACAACAGGGCGGAGCAAACAGTGAGATCACGGCTGGCTCTGCCCAGCTGTCATTTGCATGGAGATCATCATCTTCGGCCGACCGTTCTCCACGCTTTGGGTGTCACTACGGCTCAGTAGAGCCGCTCGGCTGCTTTCGGCTGCTGTACGGGCTATTGTGAATAGCTGAAAGAGCTAAAAGTTGAATTAGAGGCATCCCCTGCTTTCTAAGAATCATTATGGCTAAAACGAATGCAGTATATTTTCCTTTTTTTTTGTGATGGATCAGTTGGTGATAATGAAAGCAGACCTCTCTATTTAGCATTCATTTCAGAAAGGGCATGCTAAGGCACACACTCTTTAGAACAAAAAATGTTCGCTTTAAGCAGCCATTAGCGAAAAAATACAGAGCATACTTTCACAATAGTGCATGTTTTCATGCTGTGAAGAGAATATTTTTTTTTTTAATAAATAATTACTAAAAAAACAATAAGCAAAAAGATTCACTTTGAGCAGCCATTAGCTAAAAGGGAAAAGAGGATTATCTCAGAATAGTGTGTGTTCTGAAGAAAATATATTTATATATTATAGGTGTTTCGCTCACCCCTTCCCAGTCAGCGCTATCCCAATAGTAGAGCCCCTACTGGTGGCTCTGGAGGGGTGATCTACAATAAGCTGAACGGGTCTCCCTGTCTTTCCTCTATAAGAAACCTCTGCTATGGATCCACAGCACACCAGCACACCTTGAGTTGCTAGGGTTGGTTGCAGTGGGTTACTACAGCTCCGATTCTTCTTGTCTAGGGATATTATTGCTCACTTTGCCCATCAGCACTTACCGCCATTTCGTTGAACAATTGAAGTGAGGACTAGACTGTAGTTGTGATGCTTGAAACATTTATTGAAGAACTTCAAGGAGAGAGGTAGAGGAGGGTTAGGATCATCCAGGCAGATGTAGACTCCATAAGCAGTGGGAAAGCCTGCTGCAGTGTAACCTAACTACCTGTCAAAAGCCAGATGCAGCACTGCCTGTAATTAACAGGCAGCTCTCCATCCATGACAGGTTACACAGCGGGGAGGCTATCCCTTCTGTGTAACCTGTAACAAGCCGATCTGAATGGAGCCTTTTCCTCCATAACACTGGGTAATGCTCTGCCTCCCCTGACCGCACGTCCCTGGACTCCATGGCTTTTCAGGGAGAGTTTGGTTACAGCTTCCATGCACCGCAGGCCCAAACACCTGACACTGCATCACTCGAGGTAAGAGTTACTGATCCTTGTCTTAAGCAGCGGCAACCACTGGACCAGCTGCCACCAGGCTCCAGGGGGATTCCAAGGCTAGTCCCCAGGCTTTGAGGCCTGGTGAGCTCAGGCAGTCCAGCGCAGCCTCCACGCAGGCAGGGCCTGGGGGAGGAAGAGAGAGCTCACATGGCCCATCCCGAGTATTTACTGTATCTCTTCCCCCAGCATGCACTACTGGCTCCTTCAACAGTGATTGGCTGGGTAGGGATATCTACTCCTAGCAATCACATTGGTTCCTCTGTTCTATCACCAGGGCACACCCTACAGTACCTCTGGTAGCAGACAGATGGCAAGCAATGATAGATTGTTTAGGGGGAGAGCCACATGAACCAAACTACAAATTAGCATCAGACCACATACAATCTGATAAACACTAGATTTAACAGCACCCTTTTCACCAGAGCGCTACACCGGTATACATATAGCGCCAACAAATGCAGCACTTTACATAATGCACGTTCACATCAGTCCCTGTCCTCAGGGAGCTCACAATCTAAAGTCTCTATCTCCCATGTATGCTAGGGCCAGTTTAGACAGGAGGCAATTAACCTAACAGAATGTCTTGGGAGTGTTGGAGGAAACCCACTCAGGCACAGGGAGAAAATACAAACTCCATACAGATAGTGTCCTGGCCAGGATTTGATCCAGGAACACCCAGCACCAGGCAGAAGGGCTAACCACTAAGCCACTGTGCTTACCCACTTCTGGTACTTACTTTTGAATGAACTGCAAACAGGCCAGAGCATACAATACAGACAGCATCATTTTTAGCAATGCAGTACCCCACAACATGCATAATGCAATACCATGTGTTGTGGTGGACTTCAGCACAGGTGCATTGTGGTGTTGTATTGGGATGCCGCTCCAGTGCACATAATGCGTGCATTACTGAAACACAATGGTGTAAATGTGCCCTTAAAAAAATATTCCTCAGTTATGCTTAAAATCGTCCTCAGATACATTTACCTCTTAGCCAATAGCAAGATCCTCACCCAGCTCTCTAATGGCTTACTTTTAAACTAATGTCAATATAACATTATCCTGAAGCTGAACATACACTATACCAGTTGATTGTACAACTTACAATCTACTATGAAATGTAAATTGTAGGTTGATGTAGATCTACAAGAGATGTAGTTTGTAGGTTGATGTAGATCTCTTAATATCTACAATCAACTATGAAATGCAAGGGCTTGCCTGATTTGATACAAACTGAATGGATTGTGTGTTCCTATACAGTTTTGGAAAATCTAAAAGAGGTTGCACAGCCCCTTTATGTATGGCATTGGTGAGTTCTAATTGCTTGCCTTACCTGTAGACCTGATAGCTCAGTCTCAGACAATATATAGTGGTGACGTCCATATGAAAGATTTCCTCCATGTCGTTGCAAGGAACATTCAAAGTTATACCTAAAGTGGAAAAAAAGTACATATATAGTTCAGTCTGTCAGTAGCATTACCATTGCAGTTTTTGTTTTTCTGAGTCCTCCCTGTAAAATAGTTTTCTTACCTGTTAATCCTTGCCAATGGACCCATTATGTTTCCACTTCCTGTAATAGGGTGACAATGCTGTCCATTTTAAAGAGCAATCATCCAACAGCGCTGTCACTTCCCTGTGGATAGGATACTCTTAAAGGGACATGTAGTTTTACAAGGGCTGTAAGAAACAAAAAAACCTTCCTCCAGCTAACAGTTTTAAGCAGTTACAGCAACAGTATTTTATTCTTTTGGAAAAAGTTGTAAACCCTATAGATTAAAGCTGGCAATTGAAAGCACCCCTACTAGCGTGGTTTGTCCCAATCCCTGCAATTGGCACTATTGCTGGACAGCTTGGTCTGTAAATAGAAAAGCAAAAAAAAAGATATACTGGAAGGATCACAAGGTAATAAAACTATGTTACGTGGGGACTTTGAAAAACAAACTTCTCTGTCAGTGCTAGAGACAGACTGCATATATCAGTTCTGATATTGCCAATAATTACTTAATAGTTCACACTAGAATTTATCCTAGTGGAGTTTGTAATCTACACCTATCCCATGTAGGGCCAGCGTGGCCAGATACCAATTTACCTATCAGCATGTCTTTTGTACTCAGAAGGAAAACCTGTACAAAAAGTAAGATAAACATGTGAAAAGTATAATTAAAGATATCATAATATCAAGGTCCAGTCCAGAATAAAAAATACAGAAGGGAAACAATGCTAACTATATAAATTGTTCATCCCTTATATGTACAAAAATGTATTTCACTAGATTTTAACATATAAACTTGCAGATAAGGAAAATTTGGATTTGTAAAGTGTTAAAGTAAAAAGAATACAGAATTAAAATACACACCTTCTTTTTAGACATTTAGAACATCCTGTCTGTTTTGTAACCAATGCTCCCCAGCTATGGTATCCCCCACAGTCCCATACAGGGATTAGTGCCCTACACACTTGATGTTTCAGTGCAGATCCGGTACTCATACTATGTATTGTAAGCGTCATCATATTAGAAAGAAGGTTGATGCAAATGAGAGTTGTAATTATTTATGCCTTTACAGTTGCTGTTTGTATCATTGTAGATGCCAAGTTCATATTGTCTGAAGAAGCAGACTAAGTTCTGCGAAATGCGTTACAAAAGTATGCTCTCATGGCAGAATTGCTGATCTCCATCATCTAAGAGTAATGGTGTGCCATACCTGGATAACTCAACTGATTAATTGTTGTAAAGTGGCGGGCTTAGACACACAGAGGGGTTTAAATTCGATCAATAATATTTCTAAAGCTATTATAAGGGGGCAAAAAAATTACTTTGCCTCAACAAGCATTATTTCACTTTGTTATATGTGTGTATTTTATGATGAAAGTGAATAAATCTGAAGTTTTTAGATATTTTAATACTGTATACTGTTTACTCTGACACCTTTAAAAAATGTTTTTCCTTATCTGCAAGTGTTAAAATAAGATATAGTTGTATCGTGAGATATTGAATCTGTGACAATCTATACATTATCGATTGAGTTTTAATGAAGAATTCCAGGGAAATGTATTATTAGCCCTTGCAGTGGGGCTAGACTCGCACTGCAAGGGTTAAGTGCTTGTTTGTGTCTAAGGGAAACTAACAAAGTTATACTCACCGGATCCTCTGAGCCAGCTTGCTCTTAGACCAGTCTCTGAAGCTTCTCTCCCCCTTTGCTCCAGTGGTCTAAGGTCCTGTGAGTGATCACGTCCAATACACTGTGTATAGAACGTGAGGGCACAAAAGGACATTCCATTGCTGCAGTGTAGGAGGAGAGAGACTGGAGGCAGCACTGTCACAGCCGGCTGCCTCTGAGGATGGGGTGAGTATAGCTTTGTTATTTTCCTCCCTAGACTAAAAAGAGTTGCTTTATAATACATGGTGCTACTTTCCAAGTTTATATAACCATTCATCTGATGTAATTATTTATAAGCTAATGTTGTTAGCTACAGGCAGATACACAATATCATGGCTCTATTACTCACACATTAATCACATGAATTTTACAGTTATATAAAAGGTTTGGTAACTGAGAGCAGTTTTGGTAGCCTGTCTGTTAATTGGGTATGTATGTGTGTAGAAGTTGTTTGCTTTTAGGTGTTATATGTATAAATGTATATTATTTGACCAGAGCCGAATGACAGCCAGGTCATACAAGGAGAAAGAGTCCTTTTTTTAAAATTGTATGTTACAGACTATAGACAACAAACTATTTAAATATTGTTATCTTATCTCCTCATTATCTGAAAAGAACCGACTCAAGGGATGTGGACACTTGTTACACTTGTGGGGTACCTTGGATGGTCGCAGAGTAGTGTGAGTAGTGTAGGCTGACAGCACCCTGAGCAAGAAAGTATCTTCCACTTCCTGTGGAGTGGCTACTAGAAATGTAGCTGTGCTAGTACAGTAATCTAGCAGATTTATAGTTGGTTATTATCTGGTTAATTCCAGGTGTCATCAGCTAATCACTGGGAGTTCATGGTCAGAGGTGCATGCTGGGGGAGTGCATATATACTCAGGGGATTGCCATGTAGTCAGTTCCAGTCTGCCCCTAGAGCCTGGGAGTGGGATGCTCAAGGAAAGAA
The DNA here is from genome assembly GCF_000935625.1 of Nanorana parkeri. Taxonomy (NCBI): domain Eukaryota; kingdom Metazoa; phylum Chordata; class Amphibia; order Anura; family Dicroglossidae; genus Nanorana; species Nanorana parkeri. The sequence goes on from NW_017307612.1 coordinate 246,853, forward strand.
ATGGTAACTGCTCTACATCACTTTCTGTTCATTCATAAATGTGGACATAGTGACTGATACTATATCCACAAACATGAATGGTCAGTAAGTGATGTAGAGCACTTCCTGTTCATTCAAAACTGGGGACACAGTAAGCATATATAAGTTTATGAATGGACAGGGGCTGCAGAAAAAGATTTAGGACTATGCGTCCTCAATCTCTTTTTCTATTTTAAAAGGGAAATATCAGGGGTCTGTTTGGAAATAACAATGAAATTAATAAAAATTATTCAATTTTTTTAAAAGGTTGGGAAAAAAAGTAATTTTTGTTTTCGGCCTGACAAATTTTTTATTTTCGGTTTTGATTTCGGTCTTAAAATTCCATTTTGGAGCATCTCTACTAATTATATGTTAATGTGCATAGAGCTGAATTAAGTTGGGTCTTTTGAATTTGCCTAGAATTCAGCTTTTAAACAATAGATATTTTATGAAAAAGAAGTAAAAGACTGGATTTGCTGTATACTTCTAATAACTTTAACATATGTTAAACTTTGTAAATATTTATTCTCTCATTCACTTCTCACCTTTATATTATATGTATACAGATTACATAATGTAACTAATTATTCTGTTCTACTCTGACCTTAGTTCATAATGCATCGGATGAAAGTCCTGGGAGTGATCGTTGGGATTGTGGCTTCTTTGGTGATCGGGATTCTAATTGGGCATTTTGCCATTCCACCAAGGTTACCCACATGGCTCCAACGAATGAGCACAGATGGAGACCCCAAATACAGCAACCAGCTGCACCAAGAGATCCGAGCAGAAGAGATCCATAAGAACTTGCAGTAAGACCAAATTGCTTTCTTCTAAATACCATGCCACTGTCATTGCTTAAATGTGCGTCATTCTCTGAATGCTTTATTATCTTGAAATTTCACTTGCATAAATTGTATATACAAAGAACAAAGTGTATGCCAGCTATTACACCTGTCACGAAGTCTCTGCATTTCAATATTACATATTGTTAACCACAGCCAGTCCTTTCATTGATTTAAATGAATGCGCATAAATGTCCAGACATTAGACGTTAGTGACTGACATCACAGTATGCATTGTTTGCAGCCTATTATTCCATCCATCACCAAAATCTAACTCCAGCTCAGTAATTATTTTATTAAATGTATTTATTTTTTCACGGTGTATTCCACTTTGCTGTGAGCTTTGTTTATTCATATGCTAACCATAGATTATATCTGCCAATACAAAAATAAACTGGGCACTCCAAAAGTGAGCTTTTGCCTGTTGAGTGTTTATATTGCTATTATGTGCCCTACTGCAGAGATCTTCTGTCTCAGTGGTGTCATAGACAAAATTAGATTTGATACCACACTTATCCTAGAAGAAAAAGGTTCAAGTGCACCCATATAGCATAATGCTAGAGAAACTGATGTGGACACAAGAGCATCTGTATAGCAGTTTCTACTTTATTAGGATAACCAATATTTATTTCTATAATTGTTAATAATGTATTCTGGGAGTTTCTAGGTGTTAACAACTTATTAAATGTGTATATTAGATATACTGTGAAATCAGCATCATGTGAAAATTGTTTTAAAACTTAAGTTATGTGTCCTCGGCACAAAATAATTATTATCGGCAGGATGTAGCCTAAACAAAACCACAAGTTCCCAAACCAAGGATACAAAAGGAGAAAATACACAGTGTGAGTGCTCTGAGTGTCCATAATATCTTTGTCAATTCCTCCCTTTTTGATGATATCATCACTCCTAACAAGGACTCTTAGAGTGTCCCAAGGTATATCCGGGTAGGGAGATACAGAGGGTCTCCCAACTGGCCGGGAAACCTACAGTCTTCTCCATCAGGAAGTCCATTACCTTGAGTTGGAGTGAATAAAGCAAGTCTTAGTTAGACATAGTTCTGGATCTTCTGGATCTTCTGGATCATCACTTTTCAGAAATCGTCTTTGAACGGTTGTAGGGGACCATTCCATAGTAGTATGCATTCTGGCAGGGCTGGATTTACTCTCCCTGCTGCCCCAAAGCCAGGTTCCTCAATGCGTCCCCCTCCCCCCCAATGGAGAACAACAACCGGATGGGGGGGTGGCAGGGCTAGTTTTATTTAATTTTTTTGTTACTTTAATTTT
>NW_017307612.1:249063-253779 GCF_000935625.1 Nanorana parkeri
AGATATATTTTATATTTAAAAAAAAAAAAAGGAAAAGAGAATCAAATCGAATCAAGTCTAAGGAGAGTTTGCTTAGCAATGATCCCTATAAATATCTGAGGATCTCCCGTGAACTCATATAATCCCTCCAGGGGCTCCACCTCTCGCCAAATTTCGTATGTCTATCATATAAACGAGCTATAAGCTCTTCAGATCTCATAACATTGTTTAGTTCTTCAACCCTCTGGGGGGGACTAGTTGACTTCCAATGTCTAGGTATCACTGCCCTTGCAGCTGCGAGGATCGGGCCTAGAAGACCTTTTTTCAATACCGCGAACGAGCCATGGTGTAGAGACAGAAGAGCAACCTCAGGTGTCTCCAAACCATGGAGTCCCGTTAACTCTTGAGCTATCTCCAAGATTGATTTCCCATAGGTTCTTATTAACTGGCACGACCACCAGATATGCAACATTGTCCCGTCTTCCCCAAAACACCTCCAGCACAGCTTGGAGTTCTTAAGGTTCATCTTATATAGGTTATATGGACATCTATACCACCTTGTTAGTACTTTAACATTTCTTTCCTGGGTTAGGGCAGAGATACTTGATTTAAAGGTTAGAAAAAAGATCTTCTTCCATTCATCCTCTGTATATTTTTTCACCTCTGTACGCGTTTCAGGGGCAAGCCCCCTTCATCAGAATCATCAGAATCATGATTCTGATGAAGGAGGCTTGCCCCTGAAGCGCGTTAATCTTGGCTGACTGCGGTCAGTGGACGGTGATGTGATCGGAGGCTACCGTGTTACATAGTCCGGGGGATACCATCTTGGGTTAACAGACAGTGTGGCCTCTCGTTTGTTGTTAAAGCCTGATGAAAAAGTTTGTTTGTGAGTACCTTTATCCCTTGTTTTATTTATTGTAATAAACGATTTTACACATGGAGGTGGCGCTCTGTTCCCTTTTGTTTTCATATATTAGCCAAAGGCTGAGGCTGTTAACACACATACCAAAACATACCAATACGATCCACACTTGGGTAACTAAATATAATTTATCTGGAACCTCGGAAAGGGGTACTCAGGCTTAGGGGAGTGTCTCAAAGGGACAGTCACAACTCTTTCTGGATTATGCCTAGCACAGGTCAGGCAGGACACAGAGATTCGGACAGCAAAAGTAACAAACCCTGGAGTTATCCATATTTTACCTATACAGGTTGTCATTGTGTATTTGGACAAGTGTCCCGGTTCATGTGCTAGCTGCATCTCCATGGGAAACAGAGCCTTCAAGAGACACCATGGAGTCCCGCAAATCCACAGGCCCTGCTTATTAGGGGAAGCTCCTTCCTCCATAGTTCCTTTCCTTCTCAGGTGCCTGGATACACAGGCAGACTAAGGCTTCCTTGTCTCATGTGTCAAAGGCTGTACTGACAAATAGGAGAGCAGCCTGCTCGCTGCCTCATCCACTGCTCTGCTCCCTTCTCTTTCTCTTATACCTACTGTTGTATGGGCCTTTACTTTAAAAATAGCCACCTATGCAAAAGCACTAAGCAACCTCTCTATTAATTTGGTCCACCCAACAAGTCTCCCTGCACATGTCAGAAAGTTCCAAACCTTCCAGATAGGACCAAAATCATGTGCAATCCCAAAAGCATATCTGCTATTTGTATGGACATTTCCTTTCTTTCTTTTAAAACACATACAGACTGCTTCAAGTACATGAAGTTCAGCTTCCTTAGCTGACATGTGTACTGGTAAAAATAATTGTATAAGTATTTCTTTGTCTATTGTCACTATAAATCTCATGTGTGTGGGATCCCATCAGAGGTTTAATATTAGGATCTGTCAACAAAAGATTGTGTATATCTTTTCCTTCTAAAGGAGACTCTCTCGTGTGAGGACCGGTTCACACCACAAAGTCTGCGTTCCAGAGTGTTCGGCCTCTGGAGCGCACTGGAACGCAAACAGCCAGCCAGCTCCCTGCATTCAGGGGTGGGAGGGGGTGTGGTGGTGCATTGAAATCAATGGCACTGCAGCCACGCCCCCCGCCCGCAGTGCGATTGCCCGCACCCAGAACACAGACACATTTGCGATCTGCAAAAATAGTGCTTGCAGCATTTTTGCAGATTGCACTGGCCTGGAACACAGGCACTAATATGCCTGCATTCCAGGTGTTGGCGATCGCACTGCGGGCAGAAGGCGTGGCTGCAGTGCCATTGACTTCAATGCACCGCCATGCCCCCTCCCATCCCTGAATGCAGGGACCCGGCCAGCTGGCGTTCTAGAGGTCAAACGCTCTGGAACGCAGACTTTGTGGTGTGAACCGGCCCTAAAAGTCTGTCATTCAGCTTTCATTAACTCTACCCAGTCATTATAAACTAGCAATTGGCAAGTTTCATCATGAATATATATAAATCTAAACATAGAATTTTCTTGTAAAAAGTTCCCATTCCATTTCCGCCCACATTCCCCCCACATTTATAAGAAGAAAAATATCTGGAGTAGCTTTAGTGCATCTCTGGATTGTTACATTGGGAAGAGTTTGGACATTGACAACCAAATAAATTTGATATTTTCTAGCACTTGGTGGACTGAGTGTGGGACCACAAATGATTAGGAAATGTACCAAAACTATATGAACCATTCTCTCCAGTAAGAGAGCATATGCCGCTATAGCGCGCACAAATAGGGGAACCATTAATGGCCGAGTCCAAGGGCTCGGGGACATGAAAACAGGTTTATATTTGTCTCCATGTAGTTATGTGAGGAATTCTGTAGCATGTCCTAATAATTCATTACAGACTATAACAAAGGGAAGGTAATCACTGGGCAAGCTAAGAGTGGGTGCCTTTGCCAGCGTATTAACTATTTCCTCCATTAAGGGATATATAGCTCCATCAGAGCACCAACAATAATTTCTAGTAGTAGCTTAAAACAAAGGAGCTAAAAGACTGGTGACATATCTAGAACTATAAGATCTCATTTATCAGAAGCCCATAATTAATTTGGTATTTCCCTACTGTCCAATACAACAGTGGATTTTCTAGTGTCTGCCCTTAATGTACAGATCTGAAGGAAGTCTGCTGCTGCAGTCAACAGCTCCCTTATATCCAATAGGAATTGGGGAAGTGATAATTCCTGTAGGGGTATATTAAACGTTTGCTTTTCCCTAAAAGACCCATTGGACAAAAAGTATCACCTGTCAGGAGCTCTGGGGAAACTCTGCTTTTTAAAACAGTTCTGCCTGTACCAATGTGTACAAAGCAATCACATGTGGGCTGCCTATCTGTCTCCTAAAAATACAGCACGCTGTTTTCCTATTTCCATCTCATCTTCACTTTCATTGTCTGTCTTATATATTTCACATACTCTAATCCATCCATCCAAGGCTGTACACAAACTCCCATGGACTGAGTACACACTCCCTCGTTTTCTGGGAGCGGACTACAGTATTGCTTTCTAATTAACCCATAATCTCCCTGCTCATTTACTCAGACCTTTTTAAATCAACTTGCAATAACCTAATAACTTTAACAACGTTTCATAATCATATCTTTCTAATGTGTTTATATGGAAATGAGTGCTTGTGGAAGATCCTAGGCTCTTACCTGGGAGCTAAAGGGTGACACCTGCCGCATTGCTGGGGCTTCTTGTGCCACTAGTATGGTAGGAGATGTATCTAGATTTTGCAAACCTGCTCCCACTAGTGTAGCATACGAGGGAGGGACAATTTCATACATTTATACGGTACACACAGTCTTATGGAAGACACAGACTTGACCACACACACATTGATTACAGGACGCCCTGAACTGCTCACCAGAATGTAATCAAAAAGGCACACAATAGTCTGCCCAAGGCAGCCACAGTTCGTTAAGATAACTCAGCTCTACTTAATACAACAAATTAAAAGAAAAAAACTATTACAAAACTAATTGTAACTAACTTTTACTTCTAACCCCACAGATTCATCAAAATCCTCAATGAGCTCATTTAAATTAATACCTCTCTTCTTTAATTCTTGTGTTAGTTCCCAATTTAAAATCTTCCCTTCCTAAATGTACACAGTATTGTAAACCATTTATCGTGTAAAATACTCTGTTATCTTATCTGCCGTTGTTATATAACATGTAGTTTTATTTCTAAATGATGCTTTGCATAGTGTCTGAACAATCTTTCCCTATGATCCTGCACTAATGAACCCATAGACTTTAACATTGCTGAGGTATAATTTGCATACTAGGCCGTACCAGCTTTAGGTTGGGCTTGAGAACGGTTAGATCTAGCAGGGGGGGTTACCCCTACTTGAAATGGAGCAGGTCTTTGGGGAAGATTATCAGGCCCGGCGCTACCATATAGGCAGGTCAAGCAACTGCGGAGGGCGGAAAAATGCGACTGACCGCAAGATGGCCCGGCGGCTCTGATCACACCTGTCAGTGCTCCCTCTCTCTCCTGCCGGCCGCTGCAGCTTCAGAGTGGCCAAGTATGTTCCATCCTCCCCCCGCCGGCTACCTTGCACGCTGGGTCGAGTAGACAGTGAGAGGAGAGCTGCACTCACAGCCCTTCCTCTCAGCTGTAACAGGAGTTCTAGCACTGGTGACAGGTTCAATAAAGAGAACCTGTAACCTCCAAATGCTATCCCACAGCTTGTTAGCTAGCTCCTGTGTGATAGCAATAAAGTTAAGTGAAAAAAATAAAAATCCTTGCAATGTGCCCCCTCCCCGCCAACCAGCCCCCCCCCC
>NW_017307612.1:254294-261584 GCF_000935625.1 Nanorana parkeri
AACCGGATGGCAGGGGCGGCAGGGTTAGTTCTAATTTTCTTTATTTATTATTAATTATTATTTCTTATTTTTTTAATTTTAATTTTTTTAAATAATTTGCAAGGTCCTGAAGCGTTAGCCTCTGATGACATGACGTGACATTTCACGAATAAACATATCAAAGAACATTGATATTTGAAACTTTGTTTTGTGTGTGCCAGTGGACCGCTGTGATTACTTTGATAATATTAAAGACTTATAAATGTGCGCATGTGCAAAAACATATATCAAGTAAACAAGAGCTGAATAACAAATACTCTCTATATAGGTAAAAGGTACATAGGAAGTAGCAAAAGAAGAAACCTTAAAGCATGGTTCAAACATTAAAAGATACGATGGGTCTACATCTATATCAATGCGTGACAGACGTGATAACAACGAAAGCATTACACTAGTGCATAGAGGACTACCAGTTGACACACCATATTCAACATGCACAGTAAATAAAACTAAAAATAAATGTATGGAGAAGGTATAAAACACATAGCTGTGCACAATATTGAAAGATTATTGGTTTGCTAAATATAAAGGCAATGAATGAACGGAATACTGATAATGTTAGAAACCATCTTAGTGTATTTGGGTGCAGAACAGAGCAGGAGCCCTTTTGCAACTAGAAAAACAAATGAAGGCTCAAGATAAATTGTATACCATGCATCTAATAAATAATGTAGATCCCTTAATAAAGACTGAAACCTTCGGAGTGTGACTCCTATACTCACACCGCAAAATATAACAACTGGGAGGCCTTAACGTTAAATTGCGGGGGTCAATAAGGACCTTTTAAGACAGAGATGATGCTAACTCAAGGCACTTATTGGGGACTAAATAGTTCCAGTAGCTCTCTCTAAGATGGCGGGAAGTTTAAAAGTGAAACAAAAAAAAAAAAAAACATTTTAAAATAGAGAAAATAAAGGAAAAAAACAGACAAAAAAATCATACCGCCAGTGAAGCGCATTTCACTCAACGGAAAAAACGCGCTAAAAAAGCGAGAAAAATTAGCTGAAAAAATATGCTCAGGTGTGAACCTAGCCTTAGCAAGAGCTCTGCAAGTGTACAGCACTTTTGCAAAGCACGTTGATCTGGAGACTTGCAATGCAGACTTGCTGTAGTTGTGCAACACAATTGTGAAGCTTGACAAGTCTTGCAATAGTTTAGCAAGTCATTTTCAAACTTGCAGCTCAATTACTTGCTATCTGTGCTCATCTCTGATTTCTTCTGAGATTGTTTTCAACTAATTAACTGAAAGTGGAGCTAAGTGTATTTTTGAAAATATGCTGACAGAAGACATGTTGTATCATTCTGTCAAATTCAATTCTTTGCCTGCATTTTTGTATTCTAACTGTACACTGAACCACGCATGCACAGCTCAGTGTACAGTCTTGGAACTGTAGCGCTCACCCCCTAAGGAGCCGCTGAATAACCGGATATTTCTATCCCCCTGCACCAATGTACCGCCCAAACCGTGGATCCACAGCACACCAACACACCTTGGAACAGTTTTATAACAAATTTACTGACAAATCAGATATGAATGACTTTGATACAGTAAAAATGACAACAATAATGTGTAGTAACAAGCAGAGGCACTCCGCCACTCAGTAACTGCAACTATCTGCTGTCAGCACAGATGTATGTGAGGCCAATTGTCTTTAAATGTTCTCTCTGTAATGAGGTGTATGCCCCTTTAAGATGTCCCTTTAGCAATGCTCAACCCCTCCTAGACTACTGGCCAGTAGTAATGTCCTGAGCTAGCCGGTGTTGGGGCCCTTACTGTGGTGCAGGTATGAACAGCAAACAGGTTTTCAATGTGGCCAGAGGCCTCTCACCAATCCTCAGTGTGCACAGATGAAACTGGTAGCAGACGCTGGAGATCCTCTATCCCTCTGCAGCTCAGGCTCCGTAGGGGAAGTCGTCTGGGTAAAAACTCCTCCTTCTCCCTGCATAGCCTCCTGGGAGCGGTAGTTTCAGAGATCACTCTTGCACAATCCCAGTCTCTGCTCTTCACTCCAACTCCCATAAATCTCCGCCTCCAGGGCACACAGAGGCCATTAACTATTCACATTCAGGAACATGAATCACTGTGATTGCACATATACACCTGAACACATATATCTATAACTATAGGGGCTACAGAACGATTTTGTGTGAGGACATAGTTACTACTATGCTTATGCTCCTAAGTTATGTGATCCCCTGGCCAGTCAAGACGGCCAAAGACTGTGAACCTGGAGTAAAACCAGGTGAAGACGGAAGCACCAGTAAAGATGCAACAAGGGAAATCACAGACGTCTTATTGCTAGAGAAGGGCACTTTAGAGTAAGCCATAATGTGCAAATATGCTGAGCATACCTGCATATCATGGCAAAAGCTCACATGGGTAAATTGTTTAGTTATTTCCTAATTGTTATATTATTTTAGATCTTAAGGGTTGTTTTACAGCATAAGGGTAAAACCCAATGTCACCTCAGTTTCGACCTGTAAAACACCACATTAAATCTGACCTTTTAGATACAGACATAAAACAAGAGCGTATCACTAAATTACCCTAGCCTGCATAAATATGATATTACATTTTTCAGCTGACAATATCAAGCAGTTATTTTTACAGCACATACCTGGAATGTGTTTATTTTTCTGTAGGTTTTTTGCCGGCAAGCCTCATATTGCAGGAAGTTACCAGGAAGAAGAAGTGCTAGTCAACTATATGTACAAAACATGGCAATCAAATCTACATGGAGCAAAAATATACAACTATACAGTTCTTCTCTCTTACCCTAATGCAAGTGATCCCAACTACGTCTCCATTGTGTCTGCTGACGGTGTGGAAAGTGACCTATCAGAAAAGGTTGAGAAAATACTTAGTCCTGACCAGAATGATTCTTCTGTGGTTAACCCATTCAATGCCTACTCACCATCTGGTGTTATTGTGGTAAGCTATTAAGAAACACATGTTATTGTTGATAGATATATAATGATTATAAAAACTCTTTACATTATTTACTACAATTCAGGGCTGGAAAAATCATGGAGACCTGGTAGTTAATGCACTTAACAATTACATCTGGTACCCAGTGGCGTAACAATCGCCATAGCGACTCAGGCGGCCGCTATGGGGCCCGGGCACAGGGGGGCCCGGCCAGGGCATCCCTCTGATGCCGTGTGGGCCGCCTGGGTTGCTATGGCATGTAAGGGTGCTGGCTCTCACTGACACAGCTCAGCAGCAGCTGTGAAGATCACTGATTTCCCCTCACAGACGATGCGGAGCTGTGTCAGTGACAGCCAGCAGCTGCGGCAGAAGAGCCCGGTGTTCGCAGTGAAGGAGGAGGCGGGCCCGCCTAAGAGCAACCCCGCCTCCTCTTACATCACTGGCCAGCGACCTAAGAGCAGGCGGGGCCCGTCTATAGAAGAGGAGGCGGGGCCCGGGGACAGAAGAGGTAAGAGGTGTGCAGCCCATCTGAGACCCTGCAGAGCCCACTATAGAGAGTCTATGGTGGGCTCTGCAGGGTCACTCTTAGGTGGGCTGTTTGGTATCTCAGGTGGGCTCTGCAAGTGGCATAACTAGCAATCACAGGGCCCCATACAAAATGTTGCTATGGGGCCCTGTGATTTCTAGTTACACCCCTGCTGGCGCCTAATGCTTTCTTAAGAATTCACAAGTTCTCTTGACTGTTTAACTGCATTATGGAGCCTGAAGAGTAATGACCAGCTCTAAAATTTTACAATAGTTTAACTACCTATATTGAATGTATTTTTAGCACTTAAATCTCCAAAGTCAACATTAGTAATGGGCCGAACAAACCTGGGATCCACCGACGTAATCCCAGTGTCAATCACGGTGGCCAGCATTGTCGACAACGACTCGACAAAATTTTAAATAAACTCCCACTGCAGAATGGCATTCTGACAGATGCCGGCAAAATATAAACAATTGGGCAGAGTATCAGTGACGGCCAGCTAGCTCCACCCAACTGTTTACATTTGTCCGGAACCTGACTGGACTTAGCTGTGTGAGCCATGATTGGGCAAAGTCATCATTTGTTTGCCCAATTATGGCTCTCACAGTGCACTGTGCTGTGATTGCGCAGAGTCTTGCACCTGACCTGACCTGCTTGACCCAATCAGGGCTTTACAAGGCACTGTGCGGTGTTTTTTTTTGTCTCTCTAGGTCTCTTTTGATGCAAATATAGTAATATATTTTACATGAGTGGGAACACCCAAGAATTATAAGAGGTACATCATGCTACTGGATTTTCCAAAATATGCAGTATACAATAAGAAGGTGACATAGCTGACCAGAATCAACTTACAGCTGAAATATAACCTATTTTGAAAGCCTGATCCTTTAAATGTTAGCGATATGGAAAATTGTGGAAAATTGTGGAAAATTCGAAATAACCTTGAGGCCCTAGTCCACTGTCATTCTTCAGAGGCACACTAAGATTTGTTGCTCCACAATAGCTTAACGGATACAATTTGTCTTAGTCTACTCTAAATAAAGGGTACACTCAAATCTTACAAGATTAAAAGGTAGAGTATATACTGTATAATGAGATATTGGGAATTTATATCATATCGAATGTGTTGTGCCACAATAGCAAGGTTACTTTACTGTCCTAGTGTGCAGGAAAGGCCAAAATACTTCACATAGTTGTGGCCTGTACTTTACCATTTTAGGAGCTTAGTGAGGACAAAGTTTATCATCATTCACTTCCAGGACTGAAGCTTTCATATTTAGGGATTGATGGCTAAAGGACTAGAGTTGGGAAGGAATGCCACTGAGGATATTACAATGCAGAGGAAAGTATACAGCTTCTGGGAGGAGTGTAAGAGAACATACAGGTGAAGATGATACAAGTTAGTTAGTCTTCTGACCCCTTTCATGTGTGTTTAACTCCTTTCTTGCGTGTATAATGTTTTTCCACGTTAATGTAAATATAAAGCACTAATTTGAATGCAACCCTTTTTTTGTTCTAACAGGGAGATCCAGTATATGTCAACTATGGTACTGTTGAAGACTTTCATTACTTGACCCGGAATCTGTCAATGAATTTAACTGGTACTGTGGCAATTGCCAGATATGGGCAAATATTCAGAGGTGACAAGGTCAGAAAAGTCAAATAAACTATAGCGGCTTTGTGGGGATATAAAATAAATTACTTATTGTGACATCTCAATCTTCTTTAGGTGAGAAATGGAGAGCTATTTGGCTGTGCTGGGATGATTATATACTCTGATCCAGCAGATTATGTATTTGGTGACCAGGAACGAGTATACCCAGATGATTGGTGGCTGCCAGGCACAGGAGCTCAGCGAGGAACAGTTTTAAGAGGAGATGGAGATCCATTAACCCCCTTCTACCCCTCCATTGGTAAGAAGTTTACAATCTATATTCCTATTCATACAATGTATTTTTGAAGGTAGATAAAGTGAGAACTACATTCTTTTCATGATGATCAGTGAAGCAATGAGTTCACATATTTATAATTATTTTTCTGAACAGGTTGTATAGTATTTTTCAAAAATATGTTGTCAGCAGTAGTTCCCATTCATCCCATGCATCTGTCAGGGTTCAGTATGTTGGTTTCCAGTTTATAACAGTTGTGGTAGAGTATGTAATCTGTTGCTTTTGGAAGTGATTCAGAACTTGAAATTGCTCATTATTTCAATGTTTGAGATTGGACAAGATTCCATTCATCTTTGGTGAAAGTACTAAAAAATATTCCTTACACATTCAAGAAATACTCCTAAACTTTGCAAATTGAGTTAAAAAAACTATCAACCCAAAACCTAATTTTCTATTTTTGGATAGAGTAGTGAGTGGTTAGAACTTTTTCATGTTTCTTCTGTCCCCATTGGAGAGACCTAACCTCTCTTTTTGTCCTAATGACCACTGACACCGGAAAGAAAGTGATGAGGAACCAAAAATATTACAATTGCTACTGGAACAGAATTAAAAGTGGGATACTCCAATTGGAATATCTCTTTAGATTAGAACTGTCAGAAGTGGGATTTATTCTAATTTTGGGGAGATCTCTAGTTACCTCCTGTTGTCTCTATATGTCTACTGATCAGAAAACTGTTCTTTTTTTACAAAATGTCTTGGTCTGTTTTAACTAAACCATAGTAATATTTACATATATTTTTACAGTGAAACTCAAGCAAAAAAAGTTTGATGAATGTTTTCGATAGAGTAGGGAAAGGTTTGTACCTAAGATTTTTTTTGCTGCTTGTGTCTCTGTTAGAGGCACTTCCTGTCCTGAGGAGAAGCAGTCACCAACAAAGGAAGTAAGGAAAAATATTTCTCATGGAAACAAAAGCAACCATAAAAATCCAACAGAGGTTCCCAGAGTCTATCCCAAACTAAAAGTTAGTTTTTTTTGTTTATAGACCCATTTTTTTATTATCTAATGTATTTTTATTTTTATTGACCAACACTATTGCCAATTAAGTTTCTGTTTTTTCCCGCTAATGGTCAGGTTTTGAGTATATAGAAGAAACATATTTTGCATTTAACACATCTTCATCAAGGTAGAAAACAGACATGCTGAAAGTTTGTGTTGTTCATTTAAATAGAGTGAGGAAATGTCTCAAATGTAACAGCTAAAGAAACATATATTTAAATATTGGTTAATATCAGACCAGTTAAAGAACAATGTTTACAGCTGATCACCAGAATAACTAATTGTTGTCTTCAGACGTTTGTACAGAAGTGAATAAAGTAAATGTGTACAACATAAGGAAAATATTTCACCCCATTCTAGTTACATGACTGAACAATCTCATGAGCAATTCATTTGTAAAAGCAGAATCCAATTCATCTTTAGGCTCTGCATTTTATTTGGATGAAAAGGACGTTGCATTACCAAAGATCCCGGTGACCCCAATAGGCTACAATGATGCAGTCAAGTATCTCAGGTACCTTTATGTAACAGTGCCTTCAAAACAAGACTTTACAAGGGTATTGTTGGTTACACTTTGCAGAATAAGACATTAATAATAGCAATAGGCGCATTGCTATATACTAGGGCTGCGGAAATTAACGATTCATTTCTCGGATAATCGTTAACATTTTTGATCGATTAAAATTCTTTTGATCAAAAATGAAAACTCACCTCGCCGCCGGCTTCCGGGTCTTACGGGAGTCCCGTCGGAGATCCGGTGACGTCACGGACATCGACGTCACCGGACTCCTCCCCCCTTCCCCAAGTGGCTCCGTCGGCTAACGAAGGGAAGGGGGAGGAGTCCGGT
>NW_017307612.1:262305-265962 GCF_000935625.1 Nanorana parkeri
AAAAATAAAGAAGCTAAAAAAAATATTCACAAATAATAATTTTAAAAAATAACACAAAAAATGTTTTAAAGTCCCCCATCCCCCCACATACACATGCAAACATGCGTCGGGTGCGCCTATGTACGAAAACGACAATTGCGCCCATTATGCAGCACATGTTACATATCGCCGCGAACGTCGGAGTGAGAGCAATAATTTTAGGGACATCAATCACTGATAACACTAAACTGATGAGCGGTAAAAACGTTTAAAGTGTCGCCTATGGCCAATTTTGGTTGCGGTCGTTCGTCGTGCTGTGATTTCGCGGGAGCGCGCAATTTTAAAGGTTGACATGTTTAGTGTCTATTTACCCGACGTGACCACGTCTTTTACATTATACCAAAAAATTGGGGTGAAAATAAATGTTTCATAACATTTTATAGGGAAACATGTTTTTTTTTCAAAATTTAGGGTACTTTTTTTGGTATATAGTAAAAAATAAAAACCCCAGTGGTGATTAAATACCACCAAAAGAAAGCCCTATCTGTCCCCCAAAAATGGTATGAAATTCGTATCAGTACAGCATTGCATGACGGAATAAACGTCAGTCAAAGTACCGCAGCGCTGAATACTGAAAAATGGCCTGGCCAGGAAGGGGGTGAAACACCCCGGTCTTCAAGTGGTTAATCTATGACATATGGATGATACACCTTTGTCTGATAATAAAATGGAAGTACATGGTAAAAAGTAGAGTGAGGCAAATACAAACATTTGCTAAGGGGTTAGTCAGTCCTCTTTTCCTCAAACATTTCTCTACGGTAGATTAATATGTTCCTTTACATACAGTGCTGATTAGTACTATAGTAGATATCAGCAGTGGATAATTCACCTAAATGATCATTCCAATAAAGTTCAGTGTATGTGGGAAAAGTGTAATGGGTGTAATCCAGAGATCCCCTCTTTTAATCCAATTTGAATCACAAAATTCTCCAGATCTTCTAGACCCATATAATAGTTATTTTGATGTAGGATCAAATCATATTGGTGATGACTGTGGCAGATGTAATCTTATTTGGGGCTTCATTCAAGGTTGCTCACTAAGACAGGCAGTCTTCACTGATGGAGGATGTTTGCATATATCATTGTGTAGGAATTCCAAATACAAATAGCCTGAAGACAGGATGATTAAAGTTTCAATCCTTTTATTTGCTTAGATCAGGATTGCTCCCCAGACTATAAAATCTGTACTTCTCTAATTATTCTCTTTTCAGACCTTTTGTATTTCATGCTCCTACACTTAGATATATTTAAAGTCTGAAACCTAGAGAATTATTCAGGAAGTCTCCTCTGAGTTTGAAAGTTCTCACCCAAGTAAGACTGGTTACTGCAAGTTATTATAGCATACATTGCAATGTTATTACAGAAAAAATGACAATGCAGATAATTTAGGTTAAACAGTTATAGGAAACTGTAAAAGAAGTAACATAATGCCTTTTGTTTTTTTTCTAGTAAGATGTCTGGAATAGAGGCACCAAACACATGGAAAGGAAAGTTGAAAACCACATACAGATTAGGGCCAGGCTTTGCATCTCCATTTGAGACCAGGTAATCATTTAAATGTATTCAAGCCTGTGTTTTAGCTGTATAAGCAGCATTGGTATGTAGACCTTATGTTAAGTAAATATGCAAAGTGCTCCAACTGTGCATCTGTAGCCTTCATATACCAAAATGTATCTGGATGCTGAATTATAACCCTGAATGACATAGGTTACTGATTTACAGTTCTCACAGATGCAGTAGTAAGCAGTAATCTATCCTAAACTAGACATCTGCACAGTAGATGGACTACCATACCAATATAGACTGTATCCTATTCTATAGTCTTATATGCACAATGCAGACATTTGCTTACGCTGACTGGCAAAACGGCATCAACAGTTCTGTTGCAAATATTAGTACAATTCACTGCAGCCTCTGCATATCCATCAGTTAATTAACTAGCTCAGCTAGGTTGGTTTACTAAAGTAGTAGGGGATATTTGTTTTTTTAAAGTAATTGGTCACTTAACTTAGTAAATTAGGAGAATCTGTTTTTAGTTTGGACACCAGATCATGTATAAAGGAAATCAAACAAAACGAAAGTTTTGCTTGTATGTGATTGGATGATTGAAGTTAACAGTGTGAGTGAAGAGAAGTAAAGATTCACGTTGCTTCCTGAGACTGCTACGGAGGGAATTTGCGTCCTTCCTTTGGGCAAACGGAGCTCACAGACTGAATAAAACCCGCATGGCATTGCCTAAGACGCGAGGAGGGATTGGTTTCCCAGACCCCATCCGCTATCATGCGGCCGTACACATGGCCCAAGCGTTTGAGTGGTGTAATATGTCGTCTGACAAAAGGTGGTTCCAACTGCAGCAGGCCGCTTCACCGCTACCGATGCCGGGGTTGCTGTGGACAACGCAGCCTTTGCCCGGGGAGATATTGCGCCACCCACTCACAGGCACCACACTCCGTGTCCTCAAAAAAATGACCGCACTGATCCCAGACGATGCCTCTCCCTCTCTCTTAACTCCGGTCGTGGGGGATCCGACCTTCATTCCTGGCCTAGAGGACAGCTCATTCTCGCGCTTGGTGCTGTCCAACCGATTCCGGATCGGCCATTTCAGACCCCTCCGGGAGAACTCTAGCTTGGAATCGTTGAGCAATTTGGTAAACCCTCCTCTGCTGAGATGGCAGACCCTCCAGCTACGTAGCTTTCTTACTAAAGTGGGCAATCTCCCCTCTATACGGACTGATGTGACAATGTTTGAAGAGGTTTGCCAGACTGGGGAATATGTTGACCATGGGTTGTCCAGAGCCTATGCCCTCCTGACACAAATAGACAACTGTCCTGAACCTAGCTTTATAGCAAAATGGGAAAGAGATCTAGCATTAACCTTCACTCAGGACCAAAAGGACTATATGCTTCACTTTGCACACAAAGCTTCCATGGCTAGCTCTATCCAAGAAACTGGGTACAAAATCCTCACTAGATGGTACTACGTCCCCACCACGCTACACAAGATGTTCCCTCAGACTTCGCAGTCGTGCTGGAGATGTGGACAGGAGGACCGCTCTATCCTTCACATCTTCAGGGCGTGTTCGAGTCTCGGGGGGTTTTGGGATGCAGTCCTCCGTATAGTCAAGCAACTCACGTGGGTCTCCCTGGCGGGGAACCCAGCTGCGGTTCTGCTTCACCTGTCCACTCTGTCCCGGGCCCAATACCGCAAATCTTTACTGATCCACTTACTTAACGCGGCCAAGGCTTGCATTCCCCTATGCTGGAAAAGTGCCACCCCGCCGTCAGTGGGGATGTGGCTCCGCAAGGTAGACGAAATTCGGGTGATGGAGGAACTTACTGCAACGCTACACCTCACTGACCGGCATTTCGGAAGACGTGGTTTTATTGGTTAGAATTCCTCTATTCTACAGAATTTGGTACGTTGATGGTGGAGTAACTCCTATACCACATTTGGGCATTGGGTACTTCAACATCCCATAGACAGGATTAGCCTTGTTGAGCCACATGCCCTATCTGAGGAGAGCTAGGACATGATCACAATACATGCGCAGTTCCCTGCTGGTCCCCCTTCCTGACTCCTACGCATTCTGTGACTTCACTTTACCTCATACTCGCTAC
>NW_017307612.1:266017-272751 GCF_000935625.1 Nanorana parkeri
CATAGTCTTTTACCTACCAAACAATATTAACACAACCGGCGAATGTCCAGCGGGTGGCCACTGTGGGCAGACGGCTAGGTGGGTCCAACCTGGCTGTGTGCCGATAGGCCGCAAACTACTTATGCCTGCTTGGCCCCCCGGGCTCAATGAGATTGTAATTCAGGGGATACGCATATACCTATTAGTATATTACCCATGAGGCCTCTGTTAGTAGTGTTATGTTGTGAACAAGGTGTTGTACGCCTGACTGTACTAATATGTAAATTGCATTTCCTTCTGTGCTACCTTCTGTTCTTTGTTTTTACTGCTTATAATATGAAAATTCAAACTAAAGAATTAAAAAAAAAAAGAAAAGATTCACGTTGCATGTACAGTCTCTATTCCTTTATTATAATAACTCTAGTGACAATCTATAACTTTTTAAAACCTGTATTAGGCTCATAAAATGTTGTCAAATACAAAATTGTGATCTGGGGCCTCTTACCTGATTTACTTTACTTTTTTTATTTAGATTTACTAAAGGCAAATAGGCTGTTCACTCTGCAAGGGAAGTTTCCCTTAGTATAGTGAATTACTTGAAGCTCTGCTGACCTCCATCATCCAATCATGTGCAAGCAAATATACAGTTTTTTCTTTATTTTCCTTGCACATGATTGATACTCTTAGCAAAATGAATTTTCACCACATTCACCAAGCTAAGGGAAAATTCCTTTGAAAAATGAATATTCCCTTGCAAAGTGAACATGCTCTACTATTGTCTCTGGTTAATGAATATTAGTATCTTATGGGTTATTGTGGGATACGACATGGCCCCACATTATAGGTACAGTCCAAAAGCTGTAGAAGCTATTTGAACTGTGTTTGTTATTTTATTTCATAATTTTCACATAAAAACATTAAATCCACACATTTAAATAAAATATACATCTGCAACCATTATTTTACAAGAAAGATAAATAGTAAAAGCCTCTTTTTATCTTGAATTTGTATTTTATCCCATTAAACATTATGGGGTCTATTCACTAAGCTGCCGAAGGATCTAGCCGTAGCTTCACCTGATCCTTCGGCTAGCTTCGGCCCCAGGTTCAGTAGAACCGAAGGGCTGCTGTACGGGCTATTCACTATAGCCCTACAGCTCCCGAAGTCGGTCGAGCGGCTCGGTTTGAACCGAAGGCATATGCCTCGGCTCGACTGAGCCGAGGTAAAAGGCGAAGCTGGCCAAACGGTCGGTCGTTGGCTGGCCGACAGCCTGCTACTGACAGCTGGGCGGAGCCAGACATCATCTCACGGCTGGCTCCGGCCACTTGCAGAGACAGATCAGCGTCCCTGGTTACAAGGTAACCAGGGATGCTGATCTGTCATTATTCTCCCGGATGCTCCAGAAGTCTCCTGCTATTAGATAGCGGCTCCCGGCCGCCATGGAGAGAAACACTTTCTCCCAGAAAGGTTTACCCTGCTCTGTTCTTTTTTTTTCTTCTGACATCGGAGCCGCTGGCTGCCGTCAGTCAGAAAAAAAAAATAGCATAGGAATGCATAGCTACATTCCTATTGGCTATTTCAATTTGCAAAAGCCAATAGCAAACTAGCTATTGCACCTGCCCACTGCTGCTGTCAATCAGCAGAGGGGACCTGAAGTTCTCCATCAGGTCCCCTTCTAGTGATTGACAGCAGCATAGGGCAGGCGCAGTAGCCAGTTTGCTATTGACTATTGCAAAGTGAAATGGCCAATAGGAATCTAGCTATGCATTCCTATGGTGTTTTTTTTTAAATAATTTTTTTATTCTGACGGCAGCAGAACCGCCCGGTCAATAGAAAACAGTTGGGCGGAGCTAGCTGTCACTGCTCGCTCCGCCCAATCGTTTTCCATTTTGTTTTCTACTTTTTAAAACTATTTTCTATTCTGCTCGGTACCACAGGGGCACTGAGCAGAATAGCCGAGCTGAATGCCGCTCGGCTATTCACTCACTGCTGTTCAGCATCTATGAGAATAGGCCGAACAGCAGCGAGTAGCCTGCCGGAGTCGAACTCCTTCTGCACTTCGGGTCGGCCGAACTTACTGAGCATGTTCGGCCGACACAAAGCCACACGAAGCAAGCAGATGTACGGCTAATTTCAGCCAATATACGGCTGAAATCAGCCGTACAAGACTGAAGTGAATAGACGAACAGCGTTCGGCTCACTTCACTTCGGGTCGGTTATTCACTCGGCTGCCTACGGCAGCTTAGTGAATAGACCCCTGAATTTTTTTCTGTTCCAAGTTTGACTCATGGAAAAATGCAATTCTTTGGAAATGTGACTATTTTGCCACTAGAGGGCAAGAGATAAAAATGTTCTATGCAAGTAACATTATTATTCAGATCATATACTAGTCTACAGAACAATACAGCGTGATTGTTCTTAAAATGAACATAAAGAAAAAACATACCTCCTAGCCTTCTTACTCACCTTACCTTTAATTGAAATGTGCTAAATGAACTCTGGAAATACTTACCTGTTATAAAGAAAACACCAGTCTGTCTCCCACCAAAATGGCCTGTTATGTGACCAGATGATTGGTATTTTATCAAATCACCTCTGCTGAAATGGAGGGTGAGGCATTCTGGACTGTGTATTGGTTAGTTAACCGGCTTCAATGGGATGCTCAGTGAGCATATATTTTGAGTTCTTATAACAATTATTTTTCATATTAATATGTTTTCTATGCTTGCTCTTTCATATTTTTATTATATTAATTGTAGAGATCTGTAAAGTAACCACTAGAATGAGCTCTCAGGGGCTCAGTGCACAGATTCTGCTTTTTGAGGATTTTGGACACTCGGGAGGATCATTTTTAAAGAGTCTCCCAGATAGCAAGCAATTGAGCTGCAAGTTTGAAAATGACTTGCTAAACTATTGCTAGAGTTGCCAAGCTTCACAATTTTGTTGCACAATTACAACAAGTCTGCATTGCAAGTCTCCAGACGTGCTTTGCAAAAGTGCTGTACACTTGCAGAGCTCTTGGTAAGACCTGCAGGACTCTTGCTGTAGACTTGCCAAGTAAATTTGCTACAAATTCAAAAAGTGTCAACTAGAACTTGTGCTGCAAGTGTTCTGCAAGTCTACAACTTGTCAGTAATGTGTGCAGCAAGTTAAAAAGAATTACAATTTAGCCCTGCAACAAGTTTGTGGCAAGTTATCCTTGCTATCTGGGCTTCTGACCTGTATTTTGAGACAGAGCAGTAAAGCACAGCCATTGTTTAGCACTGCAACATAGGAAGCAGACCCTGAGTATGTAATGAACAGACATGGCTGCCTCCATGTACATATTTAATTCAATACTACACACAGAAATGTTAGGAGGTCTTCAAGAGCATGTTGTTAACCTCTCTTAAGGCGCTTCCTGTGTGACCTCTTCACTCTGTGATTGGTGGGCTTTCACCAGTTATGAAAGCACACCACTATGTTGGTGTCATCATAGGGTCAATGTACAGAGTGGAAAATGGTGAAAAAGGTCTGATTTTTTTTTTTTAAATACTTGGGGGAGATTGTAGATGAGACCATGTAGATGGTGTTTAATGTTCCCCAGCCCAGGGGAGTATGGCATAATTAGTTGTGTTTTATCTGCAGGTTTTTTGAAGTGTTCTTCCCTGAATGAAGAGACACCTGTAGCAAAGTTTCATAAAGCAGGCACAAAGCTTAGCTAGAACTAGCATTGGGCTCGATGTTTGAGCCGAACGTGAGTTTGACTCGAACGCCGGCAGTTCATGTGTTCAGTGAAAACACGAACTGTCAGGGTGTTCGGCGGGCTGTTTGCCCGCCAAGCATCCCACACGAGTCAATGTGCCTTGTGAGCCCTGATTGGCTAAAGCCTTGCACATGATCACAGGTCAGGTGCGAGACTTTGCCCAATCAGGGCACAGAGAACTGTAAAGCCATGATTGGCAAAGTCATGATGACTCTGTCCAATCATGGCTCACCTGTCACAACTGTAAACAGTTGAGCAGAGCTAACTGTCACTGCTGTCACCGCCCAAATGTTTATGTTACCAGCATTTGTCAAATGCCATTTTGCGGCGGGTGTTCGTCGCAGGTGCAAGTGGACAGCAGTCGTCGGCTTTTTTTTATTATTATTTCTATTTATTTTTTATTGTTTTATTTTTTATTGTGTCGAGTCATCGTGGACATCGTGATTGACCCTTGATTACGTCAGTGGATCCATTTTTTGGGGGGGGTTTTAAAAATAAAGGACAAAGGTCAAAATCCTTTGTTGTGTTTTTTTTTCAATTAAAGGATTTTTTTCCAAAAATCTGTCTTTTTTATTTCTATTTTTTTTAACCCTTTCGTGAATGGGTAGGGGTACAAGAACCCCTTACTCATTCACAAGGGGGGGCGCATCTGGGGGTAGGGGCATCTGGGTGCCCCTTTATTAAATAATCCCTCCTAAAATGACTTTGAGGGGCAACCCCACACACTTTATTTTTATTTTTTTACATGGGGTCTAAATATTTCTACCAGACCCTAACGGTTTGGTATCACCTTTTGGGGGGAAACCCACACTTTTTTTTTCTAAATGGGGTCCTAAAGGGTCTGGTATTGTTTGGGAGGGGGAACTGCACGCTTAAAAAAAATAAAAAAAAATAATAATTTTTGTTCTTTTAGAAATGTCAGTTTTGCTGCAGCAGGTTCTATACATTTTACAGATGTGCCACTTTACAGGCAGGTTAAAGGGACCCCCCAGGCATGATATTTAAAGGAATTTTTCATTTTTATTGTTACCCTTTAAGTGATGTTAAAACCACTGCTCCTTTAAAAACTGTATTTTTAAAAAAAGTTTTACTTTCATTGATTCATATCCCCCAGGGCAGTACCCAGATCCCCATACAATTTTTATGACCAATAATTTGCATATAAGCCCTCTTAAAGGGGACAATTGTTTTTGAAAGTTCTACCCCCATAAACTTGTATTCGGTTTGAATTAGAACTTTTTCCATGTTATGTAATGTAATCCATGAAGCTTCGAATTAGAACGGAACACGGAGGTGTTCGGCTCATCACTAGCTAGAACCACTTGGCTTCTGCAGCAGGTGCTGTATACACTTCAACCTTCATGGCATGGTCCTGGGTAACAACACGACTGTATACCACACATCAACACTAACTGTATAGCAGAGCCATAGGATGAGGAGTGGATATTCACTGCCTGTCACGGAGATGGACTCGTGACATTTGGTGATCCTGAATTTAGAAGTGAATCCCACTGAAGTCTACAAAGAGCACACCCTGTTGGTAAATTTTGGCCGTTTATAAGACCAAATTTTAAGGCTAACAAGCAAAGACAGGATTGTCAAAAAGGCTGAATTCTGCCATGGGGGACATGTACCAATGGCATTAAAAGCCCCCCAAAAAACTGTATAACGGGGAGATAGTCTTTTAATGGGTCTTTGAGGGTAACACTCAAAATACACAAATCCTTGAAATTACAGGCTTGGGGATGCCTTAAAGGAGAACTATGGGGGTTAAGGCTTTTCCCCATAGTTCTCCTTAGGGTAACAGGAGGACACAAACTAGCGTCCTCCCGTCACCCTAGACTCAGTATACCGCGAGCAGCAGCTCGCGGTATACTGAGACGCCGCAGTATACCGCGAGCTGCTGCTCGCGGTATACTGAGACGCCGCAGCTGAAGCCGATCCCGACAATTATGTCTGGATCCGCCCAGCTGCGTGACTAACAGCTCGCTCTGCCTATCTAGAGGCAGAGCCAGCTGTAACCACCCCCTCCCCCATCCTTTCCGCCAGTCAGCGCTGGCGGATCACAGCGGGGAGGGGGGAATCCAGCCCCTCCCCTGTCACGGCAGAGAGCCGTGACAGGATCGAGAGGGGAGCGAATGCCGGTATGTGTTCGCTCACCTCCCGATCTACTAAGCCGACCTGTGACAGTCTCATTGTCACAGGTCGGCTAGAACTATGAGGTGAGTGAAAAGCACTCACCTCATAGTTCTCCTTTAAAAAAGGGCATCATTATTCTTAAGCATTGCAGTGGGGCTACCCCACACTGCAAGAGTTAGGTGCTGAACCTCAGAAATGGCTGGCAGCTACTCTGGTCGCTGCCAGCTGTCTCCTACTCTGCTCCACTGATGGAATGTGCCTCAGCATCCTCACGTCCTATTGCATAGGACATGAGGACGCTGAGGGGCATGATGACTCACAGGACCTTAGAGGACTGGAGCAGAGACTGGCGTGCAGGGACCAGTCAAACAGTCAAACCAGTCTGGGGTTCAGGTGAATATATCTTTTTATTTTCATCCCTAGACAAAAATGAGCACTTAAGCCTTGCAGTGCGGGGGTGGCCGCACTGCAGGTGTTAAGAATAATTATGCCTGGAGTCCTTTTTTTAAAGCTGTATATCCTGCCCTTGAGGAGCTTACAATCTAAGGTCGCTATCTCAAATGCATACATACAGGGGCTATTTAGACAGGAGCCAATAAACCTACAAGCATGTCTTTGGAGTGTGAGAGGAAACCGGAGTACCCGGAAGAAACCCACGCAAGCACAGGGATACCTAACATTTTTCTTTACTATGGTGTATGCAGTGAATAAGAGTGATAAAATTGGAATGGGATTAGGTGCACACTGTTCTTGCACTGATTTTCTTTTCTTGCAAACAATGCAGTTGCTGCGGACACAAGGCAACTCTATTAACATAAAATTAAAACCAATAAACATCCAAAAGAAAAAAACCACCCCCCCCCCCCCCCCA
>NW_017307612.1:272764-299796 GCF_000935625.1 Nanorana parkeri
GCAAAGTGACCACAGACCTCAAATCAGCCACAAAATAAAATGAAAGACAAAATAGCACCCAATATTAAGAACAACATAAAAAGGCAGCAAAGGGTTTTATTGCCCAAAGTGACAGAAATCAGAAATAAGATAAAGTTTTCCATCTGGCCTTATTCTCTCTGTATGCAGTTTATCAGCCTTTTCTATCCTTCCCTGCAGAAGCTTCAACACACTGTCAATGGCTATGCTGTACCCCCTTTTATAGCCAGAGGCCTGACTTATCCAAAAGCCCGCTTGTTAGCTCTTCTACAGCTGGCCATACACCTTACGATTATCGTTCGATTTTTTTCGCCCCGTCATCAAACCCACGTTCGATTACCACACAACTGCCCCATCAAGCAAAGCCAATTTTCCCTTCCGAAAATCATTCGACAGGCACAATCCAACTAATTCTCTCGAACGCTGGAAGTGATCGTTTGACCCATGAACGGTTCAAGATCATGTAAAGGGGGCATAGAATATTTAGAACCACCTTTATTCATGCTTGCATTTGTAGGGTGGAACATGTGTACAGCCCTGGCATTGTTACACAACTGTTACATGACACTCACAGTACACAGAGAGGGATGCTTGGAAATTAACCAACATTCGTTCTTCCACTTCCGTTCTCTTTCGTTTGGCGCATGTGCTCTGGGCTTTGTGAGATTTCTGACGAATGACGACACCACTCACTCATCGATTTTCATTCAGAACGGGAAAAGTTTTCCAACATGACCAATCGAGGAAATTTGTCCGGTTGTACAGTAATTGTGATCCTTCACTTCCCATCAACTGCCCGATTATCGTACGAAAACCCGATCGTGTTTGTTTTTTGAACGATAATCACAAGGTGTATGGGCACATTAAGCCTGTTGGTCATGGTTCATGGCCATGCAATGCATTATGGTTTAAAAAATGCCCAGGTGCATTTGGGCAAAAATTCACTGGAACCGTGAACTCACAAACCTTCTCTTTACCAGCAACACAGCCCTGATAGGGCACCTGCAATGATGAACCCTTGATAGGCATCTCTTCTGCCTGGCTCCAGTTGCAGCATGGGACCTGGAGAATGAAGCCTTCTTCCTCATGAGTGACTCGCTCAGGCAATAAGCCCCACCGAAACAAGCATGGCAGCTCACTGCAGTTCCAGCTGAATTTGCTTGTAGCTAACATGCCCAGTTATTTAGGAATACTAGTATGTGAACAGACATGTCGATAAATTTTAAGGTAGTTGATATGATTGAAAGCATCACTGCACTGAACTGCAGTATACAAAATTTTGTTGCAGAGCAGACTTTCCTTGTGCTAACAGTATAAAAGCATTTGGGCACATGGATCACCTAAGGCTAACAATTCATGCAATGAGCAGGATAGGCTAGCATTGAATACATCCTCTGATCCTTCCGTCATCATGTAGCTCTGCAACAATGAACCAGAATAACTGGATTGGCTACGCCTTGATGGGCAACTTATCTAGAAGGATTTAAGGAGGAAACACACTGGAGGCATTACTGCCTACGATATCAGGCAGCCTGAAAACAAACATTTTTAATTGAATTATTGAGTACATTGAACAGATCTTTTTAAGAAAAAAAAAAAAGCAATCATGGCTGCACTCATTTCAATGTGTACATAATTTTAATAGCCACCTAATCTACCACAGTAGAGCATGCTTTCATTTTCTGTGATTATATTTCAGCTAAACAAAAAGCTATTCAGGGTCTGCGTTATTGACATGCATTCGCCCCAGGAGATAAAGAAGATCAAAGGCAACAAATTATGCAGGTTTGAAGGACGTGTACAGTGAAAATAAGCTCAGAGATCATTTTCTGAAATATTATTATGTAGAAAAGGTAACTGACACAGCCAGTGGTGGACCAAAGGAACAAAGGCAATATTTTATTTTTGGGCCACCCCCCCCCCCCCCACCGCTGGGACACAGAGCAGCACCCAGCGGGGAGGAAAGAAAGCACGGATGCGCCGCTGTATCAGCAGAAAAATTGCACTTTCGGCATTTAGCCAAAAGTGCCATTTACTGCCGATATCTTTTGGTGGCCGATATATCGGTGCAACCGTAATATTTACAGCAATGCAGAATGCCATAGGCTATAGAGGACTACACATCCCAAAAATACTTTATTTAACAATAGCATTTCTGTATAAAGTATTGCTGAGATTTGTAGTCCTCTATAGAGGGTGCCATTCTGCATTGCTGCAACAGTACTTTATACAACATTAGGCTACAAATAATAATTATTTTAATGAATTATTTACCCTTACCTCTTCTGGCTGGTCTTCTGTCTTCATCTGTTTCCTATGTGTTTTCTGTTTGCTGGGTCCTCACTGCCGTCCGAGGCCCCATGATGTGCCTGCAGGGCTGTCTTCAGTGCCTCTTTGTTCCACGGCTCCCTTCTCACAGCGGCCGGAGGGCCCCATACTATCTCAGCCGGCGGACAGGCCCCCCATTTCAGAAAGATGGGGAGCCTGTTGGCCGCTGAGTACCGATCCGGCGCTGGGACTGTGCTGGGCCCCCACAGGCCGAGGCCCTGGTGCGCCCACACCACCTGCACCGGCGGTAGTTCTGCCACTGGACACAGTCTTTACCATCAGTAAATGGAACACAGACCTGTGGTGCAATCAGAAAGATCGGGCATACTTATTGCAGGATTCAGAATTTTGTTGATGTCAGTGTGACTCTAACAAGGTACATTTGTTTCTGGAGAGATAAAACTGAAATGGCATCTCTGAGTTCAGCAGTTTGGGCAATAGAACATTTTTAAAACTCCAAATTGTAATTTATTACAACTGAAAGAACACATTAGTCCCACTCTACCGTTACCCTTAACTCTTTTACTGCCACCGCCGTAAGTACTATATCAGCCCCTTTGTTATACCAATAAAGTTTAAAGCAAAAGTAAAACACTGTGAAGGGTGGCTTTTTGCCATTTGTGCAAGTATGATGTTCATTCTGACGTAAATATTTTCAGGTGCTCAGAGCCCCGGATTTATCAAGCTGCAATAGCATTTAAAGTGACATTAAAGTCCAAAGTTTTCCCCACCCCTCACAATGCTAATGTAAGGACTTACCTTAAATTATGTTTCTTAATCCAATCATCCTCTTCTTTTTTTACTGTACTTTTCAGCTGTCCCTCCTGCGCTGGTGCGGCTCTCCGATCCAGCGCTGATTCCTCTGTCCTCATCTTCTCTCATGCCCCACGGTGTCTGTGTAGTTGCACGCTGCTCCATAGACTTACCTTGTGTCTCTCCGGGTCTCCCAGCCAAACCTCTGAACTGCGCATGCGCCGCCCCAAGATCCTTTGCGGCCGTCCAAGACTCTTCAGATGTTCGGACGGGAGCGCACGGCGAAGACACAGGTAAGTTTAAACCTGTTTGAAAAGGTTTTTTTTTAACGTTTTTGCATATATCTACTGTTCGCTAGCAGTAGATATATGTAAAAAAACGTGAGAGTTTAATAACCCTAAGGTTTATGGGTGGCTGGATCAAGCAGACCAGCGGCGATCCGGGCTGGCTGGATCAAGCAGACGCGGCTCCCCAATCAGGCACTGTAGAGGGCCGCTTGCAGTGGCCTAGGAAGAGCAAGCGGCCGCCCGATGACAGCTGGGTGATCATGTCAGAGAGAGGGAGCCACTGAGAAGCGAGCGGCCACCTGATCATGCGGGC
This sequence comes from Nanorana parkeri, assembly GCF_000935625.1. Taxonomy (NCBI): domain Eukaryota; kingdom Metazoa; phylum Chordata; class Amphibia; order Anura; family Dicroglossidae; genus Nanorana; species Nanorana parkeri. Next base: position 276,464 of record NW_017307612.1, read on the forward strand.
GGGCTGGCCGGCCGGGCGCAATGGGGGGAGGGATGTACTGTCATTTGACTTTTTATTATTTTTTCACACAGGGTTCACACACCTTTCACATGTTTTTCCAAAGGAATTGATTAGAAAAATGTCTAAATCTTAAGGTGGCCATACACCTTACAACCATCGCAAGACTTTTGTCTTGCGATGGTTGTAAGCTAATTAAAAGCTTGTACGGTCTGCCCATCTTGGACAGGCAGATCGTACTTGCGATCATCGAAGCCCGCCCCCCTGAGATACGTGCTTCCGATGACTGCAATGCTGAACGGGCAGTGTGCGCTTGCGCACACCGGCCCGTTCGGCATTTGTCTCCCGAGCATGACACAAACCCGCCGACAACCGTACGATTCTCGGCAGGTTTTCAAACATACTCGTTAGACAAAAAACCGTACAGTAGAAAGGGTTGCACGCCTTCCATACACCTTGCGATTATCGTACGATCGTGGGATTTCCCGCGATTATCGTACGATAATCGCTAGGTGTATGGGCACCTTTAGGTTAAAATATTTATAGTCTGTGTTTCTTTAAAGTAGTATTAAACTCTCAATCTTCATTGTGGCATCATGTTTCCAAACAGCTCCAACTCTGTCAGCTCCAACTCTGTCAGCTAGGCTTCCCTCAGCTTCGTATTCAGTACAGGAGAGCAGAGATCTGCTTTACCAGCTTCTTCTCTGGCTATAGCAGCCAGAGAAATGACAGTTAAAGGTGGAAGTGATGTAATAGACATTGCTTCCACCTTTAGAGAGAGAAGGAGGAGAGATCAGCGATGAGGGAATGCGGATTTCTCCTCCCTCTCAGTACAGAGAGCCGCTGTGCCAGTGTTCTTGATCCCGGGCCTGCAGGGGGGAAGCGGTTCCTCAGAATAACTGGCAGCGGCAGCCTAGGGGGGGCTGCAGCAGCATTCAGGATGTCAAATTTGACTTCTTCCGCCTTCGCACTTCTTTTCCTCAGATGATCATCATTTGGTCTGACATTGTGAGTCTTCGATCGTGGTGTTTGGTCCATTCGGTGGTGAAATTGGACAAGACTCGCATCAAGGTTAACAAGGAGGTTAGTAGGTTTGTGGTGCGAAAGGGGGTCCAGTGATTAGGCACTTTGAGGTAGAGGCAGATCCCGGTTTGTATCTTAGATGTGATGTTGGGATTGACATGTGGTTCATTGGGCTGTAGAACGGATTGCAGAGGGCTTTGCATTTTTGGAGGGGCGCTCAAGTGTAAGTGCTTATACTTGGGCTCTGTGGCGTTGGGGTCTTTTCAGACAGTCAAACAAATAGGTGCTGGTGGATAATGTTTGGTGACCTGTCTTGGTATGGTGTCCTCGATTCATGGTGTGTAAGATGGTGAACACAAAATTTAGATATTGAAGGTGGCTGTGGTCAGTTAAAGGTTGTCCCCAAGACGGTATGTTGCGGCTGGGGGTCTGGCATATTTAGTACTGCCACAGAGAACAGATCCAGAAAAGATGTGGCCTTCAAAGACTTGCAACCTTGGTTATGTAATTTTTCTAAAGTTAAAGTTTTTTACAGTTATGTTTTATATTAATTATTTAATAAAAGGCTTCTAAGGCCATTTAATGCCATTTGAAGTGTGGTCTGTTTATTCCTTTTGTTGGGGATTGGATGGTTGAGTGGTCTTGACAGTCTTAGCGGGGCAGAGGTTTGGGGACATCTATTCTACTTCAGTCAGGTATTTTATCTCCACATCAATCAATTTTTTTTAAAGAAAGTTTTGGGCAATGGATTTTTGCTAATTTATTTTAAAGTGAAGATGGACTTTCATGTTCCTACCATAAATATACAAACGTGAACACTCTGGGGCTAGGCAGACAGAATTCCTTCAACCTAACCAAAAAAACACACAGGGATAACAAACAAAGATTTATATATAGACCCCTAACTTTGTACTGGAAGTATAGCACCTTTGTTATAACCAATATGTCCATGGAAGCAAACCTGCCTAAAGTATTGTACAATATACAGTATGCACCTATCAGAATAACTTGTCTGTATTAAAGAGGCTCAGGCCCTAAGCCTCTGTATTTTCATAAAACTGTCCAATGTGGTTAAACAGAAACTCTGAGACACCCCATCTACCCACAAATTAGACCCCTTTTCATAATTTTCAATATTTGTGGTTGGAAGATATATATATATTTTTTTTTTAAGTAATAAGTTTTTTATTGTGAACCAGTGTGCTGCGCTTGGTATTGTGATACGTGCTATATTTATACCACAAACAAAACCAATATAAGTGATCAAATCCTACTTGCAACTAAATGCAATCCAAAGGTGCACATGTGCATGAACGTTAATAAATACACGTGTCATATAAAATTTTTATTGGGTTGGAAACAAAAAAGAAGATATTTTAAGGACATCAGGCTAATGAGGAAACATTTTTACAAAGTGACAACAGGAATCCATATTTTTATTCAAAAACCGGAGTAATAAAGCTTCCCTGCACATAAAACATTGCTTTATGGCCCTGATCTCCTGTGTTTTTATTATAACCCCTTCATGACTACAATACAACTTTGAGAATGTTAACCTCGCAGCGAGGAACTAGGAATGTTCCACACACACTGTGTGTGTTCCTAGTTCTCAGACCCAATGTCAATCAGAAAAATTAGTCTTAGGGGTCTTTTTATGAGGAATTCACAGGGACCTTCACCCTGTGCATATCTGTGAGCATTCATTTTGTGTGAATAATGGCAAAAAACGTTTTAGAATGTATTGTGATGGAATACTGCATTATGGACACTAGATGAAGCTAAGAAGCATAGGAAATACATTCTCATTTAATGTTCTCTTCAACTCCATCTTGTGCTCATTATACAGTATTACATCGCAATACATTTTACCTAAAATAAAAATTGTATTAAGAAGGTTTGTTTTTGCTATTATTCACTTAAAATGAATGTTCACAGATAATACCAGAGTAAAATGTTTATAAATAGATCCCATATCCCATAGATCCCATTGTCAAGCTAACTGATATAAACCAACATCTTGGTGTCTTTTTAAGATCACTTTGATTGTCACGATATCTGGAAATCCATGCCGGATTTTCCCTTGGCTCCTCTAGTGTTACACAATGCTGCAGGAAATCTGCACTCCTCCTCCCCTATTTAGCACTACCTCACTTGTTGCTCTTTATTCGAGCAACAAATCTCATTCCTTGTGCTGGACCCCTTGTTTCTCGAGCGATCCCTGTGATCTTTATTCCCTGTGCTTACTTTGGATCCCTGTACCTTTGGCTTCCCTGTACCCAGCTGCTTTCCCTCTTTGGCTTAATTCCCTGCTTCATTCTCAATGTTCCTGCTGTAGCCTAATTCCAGTGTGTATCTTTGTATTTTGCTAAAGACTTCCCATTGCTTTCACCAGTGTGCTGTGAGTCTCTCTCTCTCTCTCCTGCCTTCTTTGCCTAACTTCTTCAGTGTTTTCCCACTCTAGCCATTGTGCGTCTGCTTTCTCCTACCTACTTGCATTCTTTGTACGTCAGCCTAACTTTCTCTAGCGTTCTGTAGCGTTCTGTAGTTCTCTTACTTACCTTTCTAGTGTATCACCTTGTTCACCTTGTTATGCATTTACCCCTTTACTTCAGTGCTCCACCCTTGTCTATACTGTGTTCTATACTTACTTGTATTGCTCACTCCTTATGTGCATTTGCTTCTTGGAACTGCTCTTTGTGTCTAATCTTTTGTGAATCCTGTTGTTCTACACCTACTTGTACCACACACCCCCTGTGTGCATTTACCTCTTGGACCTACACTTCGTATTTAACCTTCTGTTAATCTGTATCTTTTTGTACACATGTGCAATGCACATGTCTTGCTTGTCTTTGTATCTTGTTACCTACGTTATCCTAGTGTACCTCTACGTTACTCACCTTTCCCGTTTGTCACTGCATCCTGTGTTCTTGCACTGCTTCCCTCTTCGGTGTACCCTGTGCTGTGTGTTTTGCACCTTTGCTTCTGTCTCTCTCTTCTTGTGTGCCACAGTTCCTATCCTCCTGGTTTCAGGCTTCTCTCCTACCTGTCTCTGTATCCAGTTCCCCGATGCTTCCTCTAGCCCTTTTGTCTGTGTGGGTGCACTAGAGGGCCGCAACCTGGAGGGTGTCCAGCAGAAAATCATTCCCACTGTAATGCGTTCAGCAATGTGGATGAATCTCAGCCGCGGAGGCTAGTACTATCAGTACGGGGATAGGGTACGGCGTCAGGGTCGAGCTCCAGGCGTCACTCTCAGAGTCTCAGGCGGAGAGTTTGGAGCTCTACCATCATGTGCCGCGAAATTAAGTAGGAGGTAAGGATTTTAGCACTCTAGCGAACGTATGCAATATTGTGAGCAGAGATAGCAAAACAGTCTTATGCAGCAAGGTTTAGATGGAAACAACCTTCACTTCCCCTTTAAGGTTTTAGATAAGCAGCAAACTCTATCGTACAATATGAATAACCACAGTAGAGATGTGCAGGGATCTTCTTTAGCAGATACTGCATATGATACTTGCTGTTTGTGGTACAACACTGGTGGGAGGATCCTTTCAGTCAGAGGTTCTGGGTCCAGCAGCAGGGAGCAGGCTGTCAGCTGGCGTAGAACGCCATACTGACCCTGCTTCCTGCTATTTATGAGGATTCAAAGGGGAGGAGCTGGTGACGTATTCCCGCCCGATGCGTTCCACGCTGGAACGCATCGGCGATGTTACTTCCGGGTTTCGGGTTGCGTTCCACCGTGGAACGCAAGCCGCGATTGTGCAGTCCGCGATCCTTACAGCACCCCCCCCCCAAGGGAATCCCTCCCGGGGTTCCCGAGCGGAAAAGGTTTAGCAGGGTGCCTCAGGTGGAACCTCCGGACCAGATCCGGAGCATGGACCTCACGGGAATTCTCCCAGGAGTCATCCTGAGGCCCGTAACCCTTCCAACGGATCAGGTACTGTAGTCTGTTCCAACGTCTCCTGGAATCTAAGATCTCCTCCACCTCGTACTCCTCCTCCCCCATAACCTGCACTGGAGGGCACGGAGGAGGAGAGCGATCAGGAAAAGGGTCCGGACGGAAAGGCTTGAGTAAGGAGACGTGGAAAGAAGGATGAACGCTCAACTCCGCGGGCAAGGTGAGTCGCATGGTGTTAGCATTTATGATCCTTTCTATCGGGTAACCATTTTCCCATTTTCCCAGTTTCCTAGACGGGGTTCCTAGGCGTAGGTTCCTAGTGGAAAGCCATACCTTGTCCCCAATGTTGTAGTTGGGAGCGGGTCTCCTACGGAGGTCGTAGTAGTGTTTTTGCGTCCTCTGTGCTTGAGTGAGATTCTCACGCAGCACTTCAGACATCCTCCTGAGGTTCGACATGTAGTTCTCAACCGCTGGAACATTGGAAGGAAGCAGGGAATGGGGGATGGGGTTCGGATGAAACCCATAGTTAGAGAAGAAAGGGGAATGGTGTGTAGAAATTCTTTCTCCCCCACAGGGTAGTTGTTCTCCGCTGAGTTGAGGGATCGGAAGAAGAATGCCACGGGATGTAGAGGTTCAGAGATGGTGGTACGCTGGGAGAGGATAGCTCCCAGAGCTGATTGTGAAGCGTCTACCTCTAACACGTAATGGCTCTCAGGGTTTGGTAATTTCAGTATAGGAGCAGAGGTGAAATGCTGTTTTAGTGAGTCGAACGCAGCCTGCGTTTCCTCAGTCCATGTGAATCGTAATAACGGACTGGTCAGGCGGGTAAGTGGTCTGACCACAGCTGAGAAATTCCTAATGAATTTCCTGTAAAAATTTGCAAACCCCAAGAACCTCTGTAGGCCTTTTCTAGAGGTAGGAGTAGGCCAATGTAGGATGCAATCCACCTTTGCCTATTCCATCTGTACTCCCTGCGGAGAGATCACGTAACCCAAGAAAGATATGGTGGAACATTCAAACGTGCATTTCTCCCCTTTCACGTATATAACGAGTGGGCCCTAAGTCTGGAAAGTACCCTTCCGTGCCTTCTGTGGTCCTGGGCAGGGCCGGACTGGGACTAAAAATAGGCCCGGGCATTTTAGACTGAGCAGCCCAATCACGTGACCACTGGCAGGCCCCACCCCTCACAACAGGGGGCGGAGCCAAACATAGAAGCGCAATCGAGGGGCAGGGCCAGCCACTAGTAAGTACCGGAGGGCTACAGCTGACACACAAGCCTTGCTACAACCACTACACAAACCTTGCAACAATATAGGAAGCTTGCTATAGAGAATATCTGTAAAAAAATAAGTTAAGGCAACTGGACTTGCTTTATTTTACTTGAAGACGTTTCACTAGTCATCCAACCAGCTTTCTCAATTCAGAAATTTCTGAATTGAGAAAGCTGGTTGGATGGCCAGTGAAACGTCTTCAAGAAACATACAGCAAGTCCAGTTGCCTTGACTTATTTTTTTACAGATATGCCATGACCTGGATGAATGAGAACCTTCAAAGACATATTGCTATAGAGAATCGGATCTCACTGGCCCCCCAACCCCCCTGGCATTCTCTGCACTAAAGTAGCTAACACTCTAATGTCCCCCCACAGTCTCAGTTTAGTCTCAGGTGAAGCCTCCAGTCCAGCATGATGCCCAGCTGCCTCCTTGTGCCCTCACTTCAGGACCTGCTCTTTCTCTGCCAATGGCAGCCCTGCAGTCTTATTCCTTGCCTACGGCAGCTGAAATGGACGGAGGAAGTTGCAGGTGGCCCCAGAGGAGCCCGAAGCAGGGGGGGGCGTCGGCATTGATTTGCATATGAATTAGTCGCAATATTTACATATGAATGGGCCACGGTTTATTGATATGCAAATAACCGCGGCCCATTCATATGTAAATATCTCGGCCGGGACAGTGGACAAGAACCGCACCAGCAAGCTCCGGAGAGAGCACAGAGTAAAGACTAGAGAGAGCTGTGTGAGGAAATGTTTTTCTGGCCTCCCCCACCAGCTCCCTCTAGTGTCTACTGTGTAGTAGTGTCGGCTGTGCTCAGAGTCGGTAATCAGGCATAGCACACCTGCCCGAACACAATCACGTTGATTGTGTTCGGCCCGGCCCACCGGGCAAGTGCCCGGTTTGCCCTATGGCCAGTCCGGCCCTGGTCCTGGGGGTTGTCCGAGTAGATGAGAATATCATCTAGATAGACAACTACGCAGGTGTCCAGGAGGTCACGGAAGATATAATTTATGAAGGCCTGGAAAGTGGCAGGGGCGTTACACAACCCAAAAGGCATTACTATATACTCGAATAGGCCATAGCGTGTTCTGAATGCCGTCTTACACTCGTCTCCCGTCTTAATGCGAATTAAATTGTATGCCCCTCTGAGGTCAAGTTTGGTGAATAATTGGGCTGTCTGAAGTCGCTCTATAAGTTCTGGGATGAGGGGTAAGGGGTAACGGTTCTTTACCGTGATCTTGTTTAATCCCCTGTAGTCTATTATGGGTCTTAGGCTTGCGTCCTTGTTTTTAACAAAAAACATCCCTGCACCAGCCGGCGAAGTAGAGGACCTGATGAACCCTTTCCTTAGGTTCTCTACCAAATAGTTTTTCAGGTGCTCCAGCTCCGGCTGGGACAAAGGATATATCCTCCCTGTAGGTATCGCTGCTCCTGGTATTAGTTCTATTGGGCAGTCGTAGGGCCTATGCGGAGGGAGCACCTCCGCATTCTTTTTACTAAAAACGTCTGAGAAGTCATGGTAGTGACCCGGGATCTGTTCGGTAGAAATCTGCAACAGGGGAGATATGGAGTAGCATGTCTCCTTACAGAAAGAGGATCAAGATCTATGCCCCCTTGTTCCCATAAAATCGTGGGCCTGTGCTGTTTCAGCCATGGCAAGCCCAGAATCACTGGGAAAATAGGTGAGGGAATGATGTCGAATGTGAGACATTCGGTATGATTCCCTTTACATGTGACCAGGAGTGGCTGAGTTTGGTTACTTATAGGACCCGAGGAGGAAGTAGTGCCATCTATGAAGCTCAGCGAGAGAGGGGTTAACTTTTTTGAGAATGGAATTTTATTTAGGGATACAACATGGCTGTCCATGAAGTTGCCACATGCCCCCGTATCCACCATGGCTCTAGTCGTCATCCGCTCCTGGTCCCACTGTAGGGTAAGAGAGATGAAGATGTAGTGAGTAGACTGGAGGCAATTGGATGTCATCTTGCACACTTGCATCGTCTTACCTCCACTCCTTCGGCTGACTACGGGGCAGTCCTCTACCATATGCTGGGGGGAAGCACAGTAGAGGCAGAGGTTATGGCTTCTTCTCCTGGTTTTTTCAGTTTGGGAGAGAGGTCCCCTTATGGCTCCTATCTCCATCTTCTCCTCTCTTGGAGTGCTGGTTCGTTGCGGCGAAGGATAATTCCCCGGTGTACGTTCAGCACGCCTTTCCCGTATACGTCTGTCAATCAATATAGCCCGCTGTATAAGGGCATCAAGGGAAGCGGGCATCTCAGAGCGGGCCAGTTCGTCTTTCAACGTCTCCGAGAGACCGAGTCGGAACTGGTTCAGGAGGCCGATATCGTTCCACTCGGTCTCCCGGGCCCAACGCTGAAACTCGGCTATGAAGTCCTCCACTGGACGTTTTCCTTGCTTCAGGGCCCGGATTGCCGTCTCCGCGGTGAGCTGTTTTCCGGAGTCGTCATAGAGAAGAGACATAGCTTCGAGGAACTCAGCGTAATCGTACAGGATCGGGCTGTCCTCCTCTAAGTAGGTATTTGCTCACGCTCTGGGTTCCCCAGTGAGGTAAGATATCACCGTGAGGACTCTCACCCTGTCAGTGGGGTAGGTGCGGGGACAGAGGTCAAACATTAATCTACAGGCGTTTACAAACTCCCTGTATTTCTTTCTGTTCCCCGAAAAGGGCTCAGTGGGGCAGACTTTTGGCTCAGGTCCATCTCTTGGCTCCCTTTGTGCAGCAGCATTCATTGTCATGGTCTCACGCAACTCCTGATTTTCCAGTTGCAGCTCTCGTACTGTTTGGGTTAGGGTATCTACCCTTTGGTTTAGGTTAACAAAATGGCCAGCTAGCTCCGCTGGATTCATAATGGGTTCTATTATTCTGTAATGCGTTCAGCAATGTGGATGAATCTCAGCCGCGGAGGCTAGTACTATCAGTACGGGGATAGGGTACGGCGTCAGGGTCGAGCTCCAGGCGTCACTCTCAGAGTCTCAGGCGGAGAGTTTGGAGCTCTACCATCATGTGCCGCGAAATTAAGTAGGAGGTAAGGATTTTAGCACTCTAGCGAACTTATGCAATATTGTGAGCAGAGATAGCAAAACAGTCTTATGCAGCAAGGTTTAGATGGAAACAACCTGCACTTCCCCTTTAAGGTTTTAGATAAGCAGCAAACTCTATCGTACAATATGAATAACCACAGTAGAGATGTGCAGGGATCTTCTTTAGCAGATACTGCATATGATACTTGCTGTTTGTGGTACAACACTGGTGGGATCCTTTCAGTCAGAGGTTCTGGGTCCAGCAGCAGGGAGCAGGCTGTCAGCTGGCGTTCACGAGTGAATAATAGAACGCCATACTGACCCTGCTTCCTGCTATTTATGAGGATTTAAAGGGGAGGAGCTGGTGACGTATTCCCGCCCGATGCGTTCCACGCTGGAACGCATCGGCGATGTTACTTCCGGGTTTCGGGTTGCGTTCCACCGTGGAACGCAAGCCGCGATTGTACAGTCCGCGATCCTTACACCCACCATTAGAGGCTCTGTGGAAGATCTGGCCCTTCTTAAACTCTGCGCCTCTACTGTGTCCCCAATAATGCACAGACGTTTTTAGTCTCCCTGTGACCAAGATCCCTGACAGTACTCGAGTCTGTGTCTTCTATCAGCTCCATAATCCCAAAGCCTTTCTCCTCTAGTGCCCTGGTCCACAGATAATGACACTGAACATAAAAACATGGATTTTTTTTTTTTTTGGAGGGGGGGGGGGTTGACAAATAAGCCTTACAGGAGGAGTAAGAGAAATTATCAAACATTTTGTCTTGTGAGAAACAGAGCAACCAAGAACAACTAGAAACTAGAGGTCAGGTTTAAAGATCAGAATTGCAACTGCAATACTTATGACATATCTAATCTTTCCTGTTATTATTAGTAATATTACTAAAGTGATACATTAAAAAAAGAACAAAAACCCTTACAAAGGGCAGCTTATAGTTTGGAAACGTCAAAACGTATTATGGCATAAATGAAGATGTCAAAACCATCAAAGAGTAATTAAATGCCCTGGAGTGAATTACTCATAATGTGTTTGCCGCAGTAGCAAAGGCCTCCTGTATCCATAGTAACCAGTCACAACCGGCTAATAATTCACTCCAAACAACCCCAATGCAAGACAGAGAGATGTACAGAGGTGAATTTATCAAAACTGGAGCAGACAAAATGTGGAGCAGCTGATTGGTGACCAGACACAGCTGCTCCAGATTTTATAACCCCCCCCCCCAAGTATACACCACTGTCTTAATTGTATAAAGACTACAAGACGTGTTGAGTGAAGAAATTAGCACCACAAAAATTTTGTATTAAGAACAATATCGCAGTTTATTTATAGAAAATTAGATATCTGTAAAAAGTAGGATCTTTCCATTTCTTAAAGTTTTTTTGCATGCCTAAAATGGATGCGTAAACTGTTACCTTGCGAACTAACACATGACAAGTGTATATACTCAAGTGTTAAGCTGAATGCTGCTGAAGCATTTTATGTACCTTTTGGTTCACACCATTTTCCGGACCAGATCTGGAACCCGGTGGATTGCATTTTTACTGTGATTTTACTGCAGTTTTAAAAAATATATATTTTTTACCTTAAAATGGGTTTGCAGGTGCGTTCCAGTGCGTTTGCATGTATTTGTAAGCATTCCAGACCAGACAAAATGAGGCAAGAGGTATTTTTTTGTCTGGTCCGGGAACGGACTGCACTGGTGTGAGCAGAGCCCAGAAATACCATAGGGATACATTGGGATGCTTTTTTAGTCCAGGAACAAACTGTTCTGGTCTGGACATGATTTGGACATTGTGTGAACAATACTTAGGAAGAATTCAAGCTGGATCAAGGTAAGTTTTGCTTGTTTTCTAGCACAATTTTAATATTAGATTTATTTGTAATTAAAACATTTCTTAAATATAAATAGCTGTGACCGATGATGCACATCTTCTTTGCCAGTCATCCGGTTGTGGCCTATTGGAGTCAGCACATACAATGCAGGACCAGCGTCCTACATTGTCTGTGAGAATGTCGACGGCCCACCAACATACCAGGAGTGGAGGAGAGTGGAAAAGAGAGGTGGAGAGGTCTGGCTACCAGTCGAACCAAGAATAACATAAGTATCCCTGTGTATTCCTTATCCCAGCGGTCAGCAACCTGCGGCACCGGAGCCGCATGTGGCTCTTTCATCCCTCTGCTGCGGCTCCCTGTCCAGGGGCGGAACTACCGGCAAGGCCTGAGCCTGGGGCCCAGTGAGGTCCGGTCCTGGGCAACCCCCCCCCCCTGGTGGAATAGGCTCACACTGCCGACGTAACGGGCTTCTCAGCAAGGGGGCGGGTCCTGTGACTCGCCTACTCTCCTGGCCGCGTCCCTAGTAACAGGCGGCGGGAGAGGAGAAGTGTGTGTCGCATGCGAGGGGGGGGGTCTTCAGGTGGTTTGTGGTGGTGCGGGTGTGCTGTTATTTCATTTAATTAGAAAAGTGGATTATATTGGAGAACATTAGTATTGCCTAGTATAATCTATTTCTCTGAATAAATTATTAGACAGGGCTGCTGTTCTATCAAAGTTTGTGACTAGGTTGGAATGTGTGACCGGTGACGTGGTCACACATTTCAATGTAATCCCGCACCGTTTTTTTGGCGGTGGAATGTGTGACCACTAATAGGTAAAGCATTCCAAAGTCACTTCTATCTGACTTTGTGGAATGTGAAATCGAACTCACAGAGTCAGATAGAAGTGACATTTCAGGACCGAACAGCTGTTCCAGATCAGTTCTCCTGCACATACCATCTGCGATGCTGATCTGCCCTGGAGCTGCTGACAAAGCGCTGGAATGTTTCACCTATTGCCGGTCACACATTCCACCGCCAAAAAACTGGGCTGGATTACATTGAAGTGTGTGACCATGTGACCGGTCACCCATTGTAACCTAGTCACAAACTTTGATAGAACACCGCCATCAGGGGGGTAAGGCCGGTACCCATGTGAGGGCCTCTTACATGGGTATCAGCTGTACCAGGGGGGGCATGGCAGAGGTGACAGGGTAGGGGGTGGAGGAGACTGGGCCCCAGCAGCAGCAGGTTAGAGGAGTTGGGAGGAGGTACAGGGAAAGGGAACCCGGTGACCAGCCCACCTGTGACCCAGCAGAACCCACCGTAGAGAGTCTCAGATGGGCTGTGCAGGATCTATGGTGTGCTCTGCAGGGTCTCAGGTAAGTCTAGAGTCCAGTGCGTTACTAAGCCCAGAGTCCAGTGCGTTACTAAGCCCAGACTCCAGTGCGTTACTAAGCCCAGAGTCCAGTGCGTTACTAAGCCCAGAGTCCAGTGTGTTACTAAGCCCACATATACCTATATACATGCTATACATAGCATAGAGGTAAAAAACGATATATGCAGTGTTATCTTAATTTTAGATGTCAAAAGGGTTTTGTGGCTCCCGGAGTTTTCTTTTCTGTAGGGAACGTGTCCAAATGGCTCTTTGAGTGTTTAAGTTTGCTGACCCCTGCCCTAGACAAAACTAGTAATTACCCCTTGCTTGCTAGCTACATTTTTTTGTGCTCACTGGAGTTCAGCCTGTCAGATGTGAATGAATGTGTTAAGTCCGTTGATTTCTTTAACACTTTCTGTCTTTTGGACTTTGCAGTTTAGTGAATGAGGGCACAACTAAAGTCCAGCTTTTATCTTACGAACATGCTACACACCCGCCGAACATAGTACGATGCTCGGTGGAGATTGGGATGGGGTTTGACATGTTAAAAGCTGGCGAATCCATATTGCTTCTTGACAAGCGTGTGCTGCTGCTATGTACTCCGCTTTAGTCAAGGAAAGTGCAACTGCTGTTTGTTTTCGGCTAGACCAACTTAGGTTTCTTCCCCGTATTGAAAGATGTAACCACTTCTGGATTTGGGGTCTGTGCAGCGTCTGTGCAGTCTTTGGCCGAATAAGCATTCGCATATCCAGATAGCGCCGCTCCATCCTCCGCCGCTCTTCATGTATGAGCGGCTGTGCGGGATAGAGAGGCGCCTCTGTGTGTCACTTGTCTGCCTGGCGGGGCCGCTACCGACACAGCATGCTGCTGACTTTGAAGTTGCTGAGCCCGCACTGTGGCCGTAGCTGTGAGCCTGCCTGTCATGCAGTGTGTGAAGCTCCTCACAGTAAATTCTCCCTCTGCACTTAGAGGACGATTGTTTTTTAACACTTGCTCCTGGTCCCAGACGCAATTAAATCAGCTCATCGGTGCCAAGCGGTTGCGACATGCAATCAAAATTATTAATGCCCCCCCAGATTTGACTGTTGTATCTTATGTGCCCCCCCTATATATTGTTCCTAGAGTCGCCACTGCTTGCATGCCCTTCCCGGCTGCAATGCTAAGGAGTGTTCTGATGGTGGAGTGTTTTATGATCAGAGTTAATATTTCATCGTAGTCTTCTCCAAATTTCTGGCAGTATCCCTTGGCAACTAATCTTGCCTTGTGTCTGTAAAGGTTCTCAGTATGTTCTTGTCACTATGTCGCTCTGATGAAGGATCCCTGCATGGACCCGAAACATTAGCACTGCATGATATGATGTGACATTCCTCACAAAATCAAATATATCAATGAATTATTGATATTTGAATTTCCAAGTGTGTGTCGCTGATACCTTGGCATTTACTGTAAATGTTCTCATTCATCCAGATCATGGTATATCTGAAAAAAATAAGTCAAGGCAACTAGACTTGCTGTATTTTTCTTGAAGACGTTTCACTGGTCATCCAACCAGCTTTCTCAATTCAGAATGACTTGTACAAAAAATTATCTGGGAATTCCACAATGACTTGTACAAAATTCTCTGGGAATTCCATGACTTGTACAAAAAAAATCTCTGGGAATTCCCAGCAAATTTTTTGTACAAGTCATTCTGAATTGAGAAAGCTGGTTGGATGACCAGTGAAACGTCTTCAAGAAAAATACAAGTCCAGTTGCCTTGACTTATTTTTTACAGCTATAATCTAGCCTTGTATTTGATATTTCCTTTTGCAGCAAGCTTCAACTTAAAAGTCCATTTGGTTCCTATAGTTCTGAGATCAGGGGGGAAGCTCCAAGAGTGTCCAGGTTTTATTTTCTTGGAGTGATTTTATTTCTTCTTCTGATGCCTTTCTCCATTGATTGGCTTTGCGCTTGGGTAATTTTTATATGTCTTCCCATGATGTTGGTTTGAGTAGACTATGGGGGGAATTTATCAAAACTGGAGCAGACAAAATATGGAGCAGCTTCGCATGGCAACCAATCAGCTTCTCTCTTCAGTTTGTTGTTAAGATTTGAAAATGAAAGAGAGAAGCTGATTGGTTGCCATGCACAGCTGCTCCAGATTTTGTCTGCTCCAGTTTTGATAAATTCCCTTCTATGTGTCTTAGCAGTATATGACAGCTTGCAGGGTGGGATTCCCTTTGTTGTCTGAGCAGATCCTCTAATTTCAGGTTGTTCAGCAGAATTTAACATGGAGCTTGACTTATCCATTGTGAGTTTCATGTCTTGTTCTGATTCCTGTGTGGCTTCACTTTGATCAGCTTCCTTTGCTGGTTCACTGGGCAAATTCACTTCACAACTTGCCGGGATAATTGTTTCTGGTGATGGGTTCTCATCTAAATAAACGCTGTGGCTTATTGTCACCAGGGCCGGTGCAAGGATTTTTGCCTACACAGGCGAAGGTGCATTTTGCCGCCCCCCGCACCCTCCAAAACTAATAGGAGATCTGTGATATCCATGTTTCAGGTCAAACCAATTAGTTTTCACACTGACCGCCAATGTAACGAAAGTATTCGCCCTGCTCACAAATGTAACGAAAGTATTCACACTGATCGCCAAGGTAACGAAAGTATTCACTTTGACCGCCAAGGTAACGAAAGTATTCACTTTGACCGCCAAGGTAACGAAATTGTTCACAATGACCGCCAATGTAACGAAGATATACACCATACACAGACCCGGATTCCCCACAAGGCCACCGAGGCCCGGCCTCGGGGCGGCAGGGAGCGGACGGAGAGGCGGCAGCAAACGAAAGTATTCACTTTGACCGCCAAGGTAACGAAATTGTTCACAATGACCGCCAATGTAACGAAGATATACACCATACACAGACCCGGATTCCCCACAAGGCCACCGAGGCCCGGCCTCGGGGCGGCAGGGAGCGGACGGAGAGGCGGCAGCAATGTTGAATCCCCTGACGCCCAGAAAACGCGGTAAGTTATTTTCTACAATTAGCCCTGCTTTTGAAAAGCAAGGCTAAATGTAGTGTGAAGCTGTTTGTTTGTTCCCCCCCATCCCCCCCCTGGCACCTACCTCTCTCCTCGCTCCGCCGCTGAGTCTCTCACTGGCCCCCGTTGTGGTGAGCAGAGTGGCAGGGTTAAAAGTAACCCTGCTGCTCCGTGTATACAGGGAGAGGGGAGAGCTGTGCTCTTCCCCTATGTCCTTTCATAGGAGTTCCAGCACAGTGCTGTGCTAGAACTCCTGTCCTGGAGGTGACAGAGTCAATAAAGAGAACCTGTCAAATGCTATCACACAGGGGTTGTTAGCTCCTGTGTGATAGCAATAAAGTTAAGTGAAACAAATTAAATTTAAAAAATAATTAAATAAATATAAATAAACAAATGAGTACAAAATAATAAGAAATAATAATTAAATAAAAAATAAAAAAAGTAAACGATAAGATAAAAATAAAAAATAAAAAAGTGATAATAAAAGGCGTTGGGCTTGGGGCGGCAGGGAGAGTAAATCCTATGTTGCCTGTGGTAGCACCGGCCCTGATTGTCACTTTGTCAGTCTTTTGGCTTTAGGATTCTATATCCCTTACTTTGTTCACTGTAGCCCATCAGAATACCTTTTATGGCTGTGTTCTCCAATTTGGATCGCTTCTTGTTTGGAATATAGGCGAAAGCTTTACATCTAAACACTTTAACCCCTTCATGACTGAGGCCCTTTTTTCAATTTTTGCACCCATGTTATATTCCACAGACTATGATTTTTTTCGTTCTGCTACACCATTTTATTCAGGAGTGTATGGTGTGGTTGTCTGGTGTACTATACCTTATTTCTACAGATATGATTCCAGTTCCTTACTGATGTATTCCCCTTCGTTGTCGGTGCGTATAATTCCTGGTTTCAGTTGGAATTTGTTTCTTGACATGGCTACAAACTCTTGAAGTTTTTCTGATGTTTCATTCTTGTGCTTCATAATATAAGTTGTTGTGTACCTTGAATAATCATTAATGAAAGTCAGTAGATATCTGTTCCCACCTGATTTGAGAGTTTTAATTGCCCCGCACACGTCGCGGTGTATGAGCTCCATGGGGTGGGTGGTCTTTCTTTGGGTGGTCTGTGCAAGTGGGGTACGTGTGGCCTTTGCTTCCATACAGCATTTGCATATCATGAGCATTTGGCAGGGCAGTATGGTTATATCTTCTGATAAGCCTCTCCTTATATAAGCCTGATAAGCCTTTCTTCTGATAAGCCTCTCTTTATAATATCTTTTATGGTTCTGGGTTTCGGTACCCGAGTCGTCTGTGCCGTAGGTGGATACATATGTTGTGTGGATTATGAGTGGCTGTCTTGACTTGTTCATCTGCATTTTCCCTTGTAGCTGCCTTAGCTCTTTCTCTTGCAAGTGCCTCTCCTTTTCGCTTCTCAGCTTTCCAGATTGAACAGTCTTTTTCAGGAGACCAGTTTTTTTACAGCGAAAACACGCTCTGCTTTCTTTCTTTTGCTTTGCGCTCTAATGCACCTTAGGGGCTTTCTCGTTTTCTTCATTGTGCATATTTTCTTTGCTTATTCGATTCATTTTCCTGTGGCATATTCTAGTGTTCCTGCTCAGGTCTGGTTTCTAGAGAAATAATAAGAGCACTGGAAGGCTGCATAGCAGTAATGCCACCAGTGGTTATCTTTAATTTCCTCTCCAATTGCATGTACTTGTTCTATGATTTCCAGCATGGCATTCACATATTCACGCATTTCCTGGCCTTTTTCTAGCCTCATCCTATATAGCTTGCGTATCAGTTATAGTTTACTGTTTGGGTTTGAACACTTATGCAGTTTTTGCAATGCAGTCCGCATACCTTTTATGTGGATGAGCTGGTTGTCTCCCAATAGTAGACTTAAAATTGCATTTGCTTGCCTGTGTTCTTGTCCCATTCCCCAGTGGGTCAATTAGTGGGTCTGTCTGTACTCATTACTTGCCACAAGTTGTCTTTTCTTAGCAGCATTTCAAGCTTGAACTAACTTCCATAGCTGGTAGTTGGTGTTGTTGAGCTTTGCGATTGCAAACTTCATATCTGAACTGCTTGCCATCTTTCAGTAACTTGGATGACTTGCAGTGTTGTTTAGTGTCTGGGCCCAACATAACCTGTTGGTTATGTGTTGTTTAGATATAGCACTGAGATCTTCCGGTCACAGGGAGATTTGGTTTGCGCGGCCGCCACTTTGCTCTACGTCAGCTGACTAGTAACTAATCATTCCGTGTATGTCCCACTTCCTTGAAATACTTAGGAATACAACTTCCTAAAGATCTGGCTACTCTACACTCCGCCCCTTGCTTGAGAACATAACCCGGGATCTCGCCTCCTATGACCGCATGTTTCTTTCATGGCTGGGTCGGATTAATGTGCTTAACATGGATATAGTTCCTAGGTACCTGTACCTATTCCTGACTTCCTGACTTTGCCCATTGCTTTCCCCGCTCTCTACCTGAGACAGGTCCAAAGGGCCTTCACGAAATTTATGTGGTGCTTATCTCGTCCCCGGCTCAGCTGTAGGTCATTGGCCGTACCGAAAAGCAGAGAGGGAGCGAGTGCACCAGACATTTTTCTCTACTATGCCTCTGCGCTTCCGTTCCACATAGTGGATTGGTTCCACTGAGCCAATGATACCCAGATCGCTTAAGTCGGCTGAGAGGGGTCTCTTGAGGCACTTCCTCACAGCTGGTACGGTGGATATCCCGCGCCATTGACGTACGTCGGTGGCCCCTACCCTGACTGAATGGGCTGTGGAGCTGGATCGTATAGCGGACATAGAGGGCCTTTTGGCCGAGGAACGTGATGCTGGAACTAAATATGTGCACACCCGGTCTACCTGGATCGCTTTCAGGGAGTCAGATGGCTTCATAGGGGCTTGTTCGGTCTCCTGGCGGGGATGAGACCACCTTTACATCCTCTTGTCCGTTCTTCTGCTCCTTCTTTGGTCTTTCTGGTCTTCTTTTCGTCCTATTTTTTCCTATCTATGTAACCCCCCTCCCTCTGGGAGTTCTACCCTGGTTGTCTTTTTCTGTCTTTGTCCATACCCTGTGTACTGCCCAACACCCGCCCCCACCACTCGAGATGCACCTACGATAGGGGGAATCCATTTTAAATACCTTTTGATCTTATCCTTAAGACTCTTGAGATGTGGGGTTCACAAACTTTGGCACGTATCGTAGCTTGGTCTGCATTTTCATTACAGATCGCTCCACAAGACTGGACAGATTGCATTGTTCAATGTACAGCCTTTGCTCTTGCTCATGATTGCTGTTGTCCGTATTGATGCCATTGTATGCCGAGTCCCAATTGGGGTGCTCTATTCTTTCTCTTTTGTTGTATTTTCTTTGTGGTTAAAGTCTGTATTTGTTTCTTTTTTTGATTTGTACTAAAAATTTCTAATAAACTCAGATTGAACTAAAAGAACTATGGGGTAAGTGTTTTTCCTGGGATTGCCTCTATCTAGAGGCAGAGCCTGCTGTGCCCGCCCCTCCCCTATTCGTTCCTCCACTCAGTGCTGGAGGATCGGAGAGGGGAGGGGGGAATACCTGCAGGGAGCGGTGACTGACAGTCACCACTCACTGCAGGGAGACGATCGGGAAGTGAGCAGATTGGCTGCATATTTCTTTTCACTTATCGATCAATAGAGCCGACAAGTCACAGCCTCTTTGTCACAGGTCATCTCTAACTATGAGGATGAGTGGAAATCACTCACCTCATAGTTCTCCTTTTAAGTTTTACTTGCTTATAGGAATATTACATTATTGTCAGGGATCTGAACGCCTCCAGGTGGCGCTGGACAAGATCCGGCATTTCCAGGGCTCCCCTGCAGGTGTCTCCAGGCAGCCAGTGGCTGTCAGGGACCTGAGCGCTTCCAGGTGGCACTGGGACTCTTTAACCAGGTCCTGCACTTCCAGGGCTCACCTGCAGGTGTCAGCAATAAGGCACCACCTGATGCTGATCTGAGAGGGTATTTAGTCCCTCCCTGCAGTAAGCCTGGTGCCACAGTATTGTCACCATTTCATGTATCCTGTTTCCTATGACCTGTGACCTGATTCCTGTGACCAAGTTTCACTTGCCCTGTTGTCTGTGTTTGCATTTGCATTTAGTTAGCTGTTATTACTTGCTTATGGTTACTTGTTTTCAGTGAGTTGCATAAACTGTGTGCCCATAAACATTGTCTGCTGCGGTCACACATTTGGTCCTCCCGTAGAGATACCCGTGCATGTTATCCCTGACAATTAGAATACAGCTGTCACACTCCACTGTGCTATGATTCCGCGCCAGGTTTTGCCTGTCTGAGGTGCTCTGCTTCCTGCCAATCCGCTTTGAGCCTCAGTGTCAATTGCTCAGTTCACTTGTTGATTGACATTCGAGCAACGTGTCTTTACACTCTGCCGAACCCTCTGTTTATCTTATGCCTTTGGATCCCTGCAAACCTCTACAGACCTGCATTGCCTTTCCCTATCTGCTCTTTGATTTCTCTGTGTTTCCAGTGAAAACCTACACACTCAGCAAGTGGATTGTTATTTCCAGCCTCAAGTGAGCTCTTGCACCTGTGATTTACTTGCAAGTCTGTCCTGCTCCTGTGTGGCTGTTTGTCCTACTCAGCCTGTCTCTTCAGAGAATTCCAGATAGCCATGTTCTGTTGACTCTCTGTTGCTTACTTGTGTTCCTATCACACCATTGTGCAGACCTCTAGTTTTGTGTCCCTCAGTCTCCTAAACCGCTGTCTGTGTACAGGCTTTACCCCTGCCTACCTTTTGTATCCAGAACCTCTGTGCTGCAACTAGTCTCCTGTGGGTGTGCTAGAGGGCCGCAACCTGGAAGGTGTCTGGCAGCCAATCATCCTGACCATTAGATGCTCTGTAGAAGACCCTTCCCTTCTTAGACCCCGAAAACACACAGACTCTTAGCTTCTGTGTTCCATGAGCCCTATATCCCAGGCTTCACTCCAGCACGCTCCATAAGCCGCTGAACTTATCTTCCCCTGAGCCCTGGTCCTGAAATCGTGACAACAGCATTGTGCAGAAATTGCAGTCAGTAATAGTGATGGGCTGAATACACCTGAGTTCAGTTCTAACAAGAACTTTAGAACAAGGAAAAAGTTCTTACAAGAACTAAGAACTCAAAGAAAGTCTATGGAACTCGTAAAGTCAAATGTCCCCATTTTGAAGGCTTATATGTAAAAAATTGGTCACAAAATAAATAAAATTCATACACAAACCATTAATCACGGATAACACTAAACCGATCAGCAGTAAAATCTTTTAAAGCGTCACCTATGGCCCATTTTGGGTATGTTAGTTGTTTGCGATTACGAGGGTGCGTGCAATCTTAAGGCTTCACATGTTTGGTGTCTATTTACCCAACGTGCCCCCGTCTTTTATATTTTACCAAAAAATTGGTTAATAAATGTTTCCTAACATAGTAAAGGGAAAACAGTTTCTTTTAAAAAATGTTGGTACTTTTTTCGTTAAAATAAAAACCACAGCGGTGATTAAATACCACCAAAAGAAAGCTCTATCTGTCCACAAAAAAATGGTATAAAATTAATTTCAGTACAGCGTTGCATGACGGAATAAATGTCAATCAAAGTACCGCAGCGCTGAATACTGAAAAAGGGCCTGGCCAGGAAGGGGGTGTAAACACCGCGGTCAGCAAGTGGTTAAAATTGGGCCCTTAGTGTTGGTGGTGCCTTCACAACTTAACCCTTCAGAGTTATTCTTGATGAGTGCAGGATTGGGCCCTGCTCTAAAAATTCAAATTATATATACCTGTCAAAAAATTCACATGATATGCGCCTGCCGCACACCTGTCTCCTTGTTGGCCTTTCAGACATGATGCAGAGCTTATTATAAAATGTTATTAGAGAATGGGAAATCGGTTCTTGGGTGCAATACTTTGTGGAATATGGTGCTTGGTGCATTATAAACTGTTGTACAATGGCTTAGTGTGAAAAAAAAAAATGGGAACACCTGCGACGTGGAAGGGGAAACAGCAATGAGGTAGAAAAAGAACCTGCTGCTGAAAAAAAAACAAACAGTAAAAATAATTTTAAATAATTAAAAAAAAAAGGGGAACACTGTTGTTGCAGAAGGAGGAACACCTGCGATGCAGAAGGGGGACACCAATGACGCAGCAAAAGAACCTGCTGCTGAAAAAAAAAGAATGAAAAAAAGAAAAAAAATGGGAACACCAGTGATGCCACTGACACACACAAACAAAGTGAGCGAATATGCAGCACAGAAAATAATACTAATACTATATACAGTACTGAGTACTGTATATAGCACTAAAATGCTGTATAAACCACTGACACTTCACTACACTGACACCAGTTATCTTTCCCTACACTACACTGTACTACAATGACAGCTACACTGACACCAGTTATCTTTCCCTACACTACACTGCACTACACTGACAACTATACTCTATGGGGGTTATTCACAAAGCTGCCAAAGGCATCCGTGTGAATAACCGACCCGAAATGAAGTCACCGACCCGGCTATTCACTTCAGGCTTGGTCTGCTGATTGACAGTAGCCAATAGGAGTGTAGCTTTGCATTCCTATGCTTTTTTTTTTCTGACTGACGGTGGCACGTGGCTCCGATGTCAGAAGAGAGAAAAAAAAAGACAGAGCAGGGAAAGGTTTACTCTGCTCGATCGAGCAGATTAAACCTTTCCGGGATAAAGTGTTTCTCTCCCGGGCGGCCGGGAGCCGCTATGTAATAGCGGGAGACAGACGGCCCTGGCCCGGAGACTCCCGGAGCGTCTGGGAGGGTAATGACAGATCAGCGTCCCTGGTTACCAGGGACGCTGATCTGTCTCTGCAAGTGGCCTGAGCCAGCCGTGCCTTTCAGTCGAGCAGAGGCATATGTTGTGTGTCACCATGGTACACTGCACTCACAGTACAATAATGCAGAGAGCAGTGCTGATGTCATCATATCAGTGACCTTCTCTGCAACATTGAGGACTGCCCAGTGCCAAAGAAGAGGCAAAAAGGAAGAAAACCTTTTGGGTCAGATTACCAGCCTGACAGCATCTGAAAAAAGTAAGTATATACAATATAGAAAATACATGCAGGGAGAGGGGAGTCAGAAGAGGAGGAGAACTGAGCTTTAAGAAACACAACTTGCATCAAACTGGTGAGATCAACTTTCTCCTCCTGTCAGCACAGGTATGTGCTGAAGAGCCAGATTGTCTCCTAGTGTTGCTTCTCCCTTTCACAGTCTGAGTGCTATTGTACAAGGAATTACAATAGCAGGATATAGATATCATTACAAGCTACTTGCACCAGAGGGCTATAAACCAGTGAACGTAATTTTGAAGCAAGCATTCTCTAGTGGAGAATCAATCAATGGCATTTAAAACACATGGGCCTGGAAAATAAGCCTGCAGAGAATGTTTACTCAATGTCAGATTCACTGCTTTATAAAAATGCCCCTTAGCTGTCTTTAAAAGGACACTGACACCTTGCTGTGCTGGACAAAGTCTCTACAAAGGGGACCCCCCTGACTGCATTATACCTACTCCCTTACCTGCACTCCCTCACAGCTCCTGAAATCAGCGGTGTTGGCAACTAAGAGGAGGGGATGACATTGCTGCATGAAATAGTGTTTTGTATGTACCTGAAATAAGGTATTAAAGACGTATTTGTGCACTTCTCAGAGGCATCTCCATAGTCAAAGTGTAGAGCAGATGTACAGTACAATCGTTAATCATAAAATGCAGTTTACCTAACATTAGGTATGTGGTCATAATGTTATGGCTTATCTTTGTGGATGTATGTATGTGTGTACGTATATATGTGTGTGTGTGTGTGTATGTATATGTATATATATATA
>NW_017307612.1:300785-307947 GCF_000935625.1 Nanorana parkeri
TCTGCCTGAAATTTTGTTTACAATTGTTTATGAATATCTGATTCTTTCATCAGGCATGGAATATAAAGTATTATTTTTGTTTTGTGTTTTTATATTTACAGTAAAATAAAGCTTTCTGTTAAGACCTACAATGTAAAGAAAAAAATAAGGAATGTTATAGGATACATTGAAGGACAATTTGAGCCAGGTATGTAAATGAAATAATTGTTCCATATGTTATTTCAAACTCGATAACCAGCTACTCAATGCTCTATGGATGCATGGTGCCATCGACTACTAGAGCATGTGTGGGGAATGCTGGCAAAAGAGTTGCAGAATAGTTTTAAATGTTTTTATTAAGCTGTGAAGTAGCCTGTGAAGTATTATTGCTCCATCTTTGGAAAGTCACCCTCTGAATACAGGAGCACTCATAAACTATACTGGGCCGAAGGACTGCCTTAAATACTGTATAACATTTTGGCAATTTGAGCATCCATTCCTTTTTCTATTGGGAGACCGATAAATATATAGACGAGTGGTCAAATGGGATATTGGCAAACAGAATACTGGAGAGCAGGGGCCAAGGGTCACTCATATAGCAACTAAACAGGCAAAGGAAAGAACTCATGGGACTTGTATAGAAAACCAAAGCGATTCCAGCTTTATTTAGGCCAATGTATCTGTGGAGTGCAGTCCACCATTCATTACAGATACCTAAAGATGATTGACTGTGATCCACTGAAATGTCAATTTAAATAAAGCTCTAATCACTTCAGTTTCCTGTGCAAGTCCCATGAATGCCTCTTCACATATAGAGTATATGGGCTATATTCTCTCTCTAGGTAATCCATATTGGTCTGGAAATCTAGACAAAGACATTCAGACGCATTCACTTCTGTGTGTGTAAATTTCAGCTTGAGCTGAGGTCTTTAACCAGTTTTTATCGAGGAAGACAAAGAGATGCAGGAAAATATGTGAAGAAGACTAAAGCTGAATGAAAAGGAGACCAGAACATATTACAGCTGAACTCTAGGGAAGTAAAAATATTCACCCTTGCAGCGGATCCCCCTCCCCACAGCCAGTGTTTACTGCTCATTTTGCCTAGGAGACGATGAATAAGGTGATATACTGTAATTACCATATTCCTTGCTCCTGCAGGATTCTAACTGATCCCCTGAATCCCCTTCCCTTCTCTCCGGTGTCATCCATAACAATGCAGGATCAGCAGTCCTGCATTATACCGGAGGACATTGGGGGGCCTCCCACCCACAACCTGGTGCATCAGAAAGCAAAGAAAAGAGCACTAGCTGCAGAGCAGAGAGATAGGCATACAATAAGTCTATTACCTTATTCATGATTCCCCCTAGCCAAAATGAGCAGTCAGCCCTTGCAGTGGGGAGGGGGACCTACTGTAAGGGTAAAGTTTTTTGCCCCCAGTGTTCATCCCTATTGTTTTCTGGTCCCCTTTTCAGGCAGCGGGTGGAACATTAGTCTTCTTTTCATATACTTTCCTCCTTACCTCCATGTATAAAAAATGGTTACAGGTCTCAGTAGCTCAGCTCAAAAATGTTTAAATCTTATTTTTTTAGGGAAGACAATCATTTAAAAAAGACGGAAAATATGTACAAGACCAGTAAATGTTACTTTCAAACTATTAAAAAAAGAATCAAAGTCGTAAGCCTCTTCACAGTACAAAGTTCTAAAAATACAAACCAGAGCGCATACACTTTACCATTGGAATGTTAGTGTGCTGTAAAGGAAAAAAAAGGGACCTTCTTTTTCATTTACAGCACACTAATATTTCAATGGTAAAGTGTATGCTCTCTGGTTTGTATTTTTAGAAGTCTTTTCGTGGAGGTACTCTCCGTCTGGTTCCTTTGAGCTGCTCACATATCATTTGCCCACCGTATTTAATCTAAAACACACTTACCCTCTCGAGAGCGCTGTACATACTTTTTTGTTATATTCACAGTACAAAGCCAGACAGCAAGGAAAATCGGTCAGCACAATGAACCAATAAACCACATCCTTTTCAGCCAGAGTTAGCAGGCCTTTCACAATGTTTGTGGGAGGGTCTGCTGCCTCTTCACAATTCATTCAGGAGGCACTAAAGATATAGGAGTAAAACTGTGGATTGCAAAGTGATGACTAACAATATTCTTAATTTTTTTTTTATACAGATCGCTATGTAGCTCTGGGCAATCACAGAGATGCCTGGGTGTTTGGAGCTATTGATCCATCCAGTGGCACAGCTACCATGATGGAAGTTAGCAGAGCAATGGGTCAACTGCTCAAAAAAGGTATAAAAACATTGATTAATCAGCCAGGTTCATCTGTAGTGATGAAATACCAACTCTAAAAGTCTACAATTTTTGATACTTAATGAAGATGCACCCATGTACAGTACACAATAAATATAAGGCCTGGTGCAGACCTGAGTGATCCGGGATCGCTTGGTCTGCACAATTGCAGACAGCGATTGGAGCACGTCCCCATTGATTTCAATGGGGTACATCTGGGCGGCAATCGCTGAAAAAAGGTACATGTAACTTTTTTTTTGTGATACCAGACGCGCGGCTGTTTTAGCTGCAATCGTGTTCAAACGCATGGGCAGAATCGCGACGGGAAACCGTGCGATCCGCCCGGCACGACTGGGGTGCCATTAGTAATTAATGGCATCCAAAGTGCGATCGTCGATGACGGGCGACTCCGTGACCGTTCGGCAATCCGCGCGGTATCGTGCACAGTTGCTGCACGGTCGCAGATCGCCCATGTGTGCACCGCCATCCTTTTTTCAAATCCACATTGAGATTTCCACTCACTGTTGTGGGTCCGGGAAAAGCAACAAAACATTTTAGCAGAGTGCTGAAGCATAACAACTTCTGTGAGGTCTATATGTTCCTTCTGACCCTGTACTTTAATTTGTTGTGTTGGTGTCCCCTAGATAGGAAGTAAGTGCAGATGTTCTCACTGATGCCACTGACATTACAAGAGCAGCAGAAACCTGACAGTGGTTTTAATCCTCTTAACATCTATCTATCTATCTATCTATCTATCTATCTATCTATCTATCTATCTATCTATCTATCTATCTATCTATCTATCTATCGTGAAGCACTGTCTGGCAGGATTGTTGATTGTGTATATGTGTCACCTAGATTTTTTACTCACACATGATGAGGGGCTCTAGAGTTCATAACTGATAAGAAGAAAATAAACATTTCTGGGTCCCAAAGCCTGGAGGTTTTTTTGCGCTTGGGGTGGGATAAAGTCTTCATTCCTAAGTCCACAGCCTGAGTGCTGACAGAACGCTGAAAAGGTACAAGTGCTGCCTATTTGTTTTATTGAGCCCTTTAGGAGACACCCTCTTAGTCAGGAATTGACCTGAGTTTAGTCAGTAGCCCAGATGAGCAGATATTTTGTTTGTTATTAGCTACGGACTTACTGTACAAAGCCGTCCTGCTTTGTGTTTGTTTGCTGTCTTGCTGCCTGGAGGTGCAGCACAAACCTGCTTGCACTGTTCCTGGTTGTCCCTGGCTCATTCATGGTTACTGCTGCCACCACCAGTTGAGCAGATCCACCTTACAAAATATATATATATTTTTTTTCTTTTTCATAATATAATAGCATTTAACAGCATTTGGATTTTTTTTTAACCTTGATTTGCAGTGGAAATATTCACATTCTTAAACCGCATGCCATCATCATAGAATTTAAACATGAACCAGCAGCAGCCAGTGGTAGGGGAGTCAGTGTGTTTACCTGCAAATGTTGTCAGACCTTGCATGACTAACCATTTAAAGGCCTGGGACATACTCTCAAAACCAGTGGCGTAACAACCGGGCGGGCAGCAGGGGCGCGGGCCCCACAAAACGCATCCACACAAACAACTTGGGCATACTTTATGTAGGGTACCTCCTGCTACACCCATTTTGCCTTGTGTAATCTGCATGACTTGGTCAGCAATCAGATTGAGCTAGCAACCTCTGTGTTAAAACAGCAGTCATGCTTCATTTGTATATTGTTAACAATAGTGGTACAATGCATTTAGCACTTCTCCTCTTTGGGTGGTTGAGGATGACCCCAAGATGGAATGGCAAGCTAGCATTTACCACTTGAGGCAGAATCCTTAGCATATTGTAAGGTAAAAGAAAAGTTGCGCACAAGTCACTTTGTATGGTTTTATATGCTCATCTGGAAAAAAGGTTAGGGGCACAGGATACCCACAAATAGCAAGATACCTTATGTCTTCCAATAGCAAATAATATTGTTGGTCATTAAAGGGCAGGCACACAGATTGTCTTCTTTTTTTTTTTAAAGGTCAACTTATCTTGTTCTTTGTTTAAGTATATTCTTGGCTCTTGACCCTATGCAAACAATCACAGGTATCTTAGTTGATGAGCAGTGAGATCACCTTGCAGTGTCCACTGGCAGCAGCTTATCCCAAGCTCTTTAGGACACTATTCAGCATACAAGACTTCTTAAGAGATACTTCATACAGCCATCCACTCTGCTGCCCTGTTTCCTCTGCATATACCCTCTAGCAGGGCAGCCTAAATTCCCTGAGCCCTTTGCCTCCAGCTGGGGCAAGGCCCAAGAGAGAAAGACCTTGTGAAGCCCTGCTCATCAGTTTATGGGTTATGTGTGTGTTATTCTTTGATTATTTTTAGGTATGTTATACTGTGTAACCGTTTGTAAAAGATTTTCAGCTCTACCCCCCGTTGGCTCTCTTTGTACTGCCAAGGACAATGACATTCTCCTGCTGGTGCGTCAGGCCAGACCCCTGCTACGGCCATCTGGTGCTGTTTAGCAGCTAGACCCCTGCTGGGTTCGGGAGTAAGATTGTCTGGGGAGGGCAGGGTGTACATAATGTGATTACAACCTTATCTAATCACTTTGTGTATAAAAGGTTGCACAGTTGCTCAATAAAGCAGAGTTTGTTTCACCATTCACTTGGTTTCGGCTAGTGAAAAGTTGCACAGTTGCTCAATAAAGCAGAGTTTGTTTCACCCTACACTTGGTTTCGGCTAGTGACTGGGTGGACTGGGAGCTAATGATCATCAGATTGCAGCATCTCCTCAGCAAGGAAGATGTACTCATCCTGAGTACTGAGACCCTACTCACAATGGCAACTTCACCAATAAGTATGTTTGTCCATGGTTCAGGTTTTGACGTTTTGACGTTTTGACCAGTGAGGCCATCCCAGGAACTGTTGCCTGGTAGGGCCCACCACACAAGTTCCCAAACTCACCACCAAGGGTGCTGGCAAAGACCAGGTCCTCCTAGTGTCTGCACCTTTGTTTGCCTATCACCATCCTGTTGATGCATCAGAGTATCTTCCACTATCCTTGCTCCTCTGCTCTAATCCAGTCTTAGTGCCTTACATTGTGTAGGTATTTTTGCAGGATCATGAAATATGTATTAAACACACATTTTTTGGCAGTTCTTTTGTCACAAAATACATCATCTATATATTTGTTTTTTAACAAAGAGCCAAGTGAACTTTTATCTGTTTTGATAAAATATATTCTGACTCCAATCGTTGTGATAGCGAAATATATCCCTTGCTGAGACCTCTATGCCCGGCCTGTATAAGCAGATATACTCACTGCGGACAATCCTCGTCAGATAGCTGAACTCGTCAATACCGATTCATTCAAAAGAGGTGTTTATTCTTTAACAGCAGATGATAGGAACAGCAGTTGAACGGTGATAGTATTGTGCGGTCAGAAAATGATGCCTTTCCTACGTACTGTGCAGATTATATGTGTGTCCTGTTACATGTGGCTGCTAGCTTTGCCATGACACAGGAAGTACTGCACACAGGAAGAAGGGTGGGGCTACATACACTAGGGGAAATACATCGTCACATGAGGAATAATTACAGAAAGCATGTTTGTTACAACAAAAGGCCACTTGATGGCAGCATAGGATAACACATTTTTTAGCTATGAGAAAATAGTTAGGCAAATCACACTATATAAATTCTAACCTATATAACAATGCTAATCTTAACTGAGGCTATGCATCTCATATTCTATGCCCCTGTTGGGGCGGCACAAAATAAAATAAAGTAAAAACTCTTTTTTATAGCTTAAAAACGCCTGGGATCGTGTTTGACATAACGTTCCGTCTTACCTGGAAAATTACAGCTAATGTCTGCAGCATTAAAGTTGCAATAAAGAATTTTCTATGTTAATAATCAGCTCTTGGGAATGAATCTGCAAAAGCAAGCAACATATTTAAACAATATTTTTTTTATCTTGCAAGGAAAAACAAGTTATTTATTAATTGTCTTCAAAGCTGATTCACTCAGGCAGTACCACAGCATGAACAAAATCACTTGGAAACAGATATCAGATATTGAGAAATGATTACATTCATTACAGCAAATTGATACTAAAAAAACAGCTTGGCATTAGCTGGTATCTGAGAACAAGTGGTATGTGATTCATTTATCTGTATTTGGCTCTAATTAAATAAGTAGAATTATCTGCCTAGTGTGGCATAGAAAGGGGGGCCCCATGCTCACTGCCCATCCTTTCTTGGCCACCCACGATAAGAGCCTGGTAGGAATTTTAATGGGGAACCTCAGATTGTTTTTCTACATAATTTTTTGTAAATGTCATTGTTAAAGCTTTTCATCATTCTGTTTCATAAATTCCTGTGCAGGATTAAGGTGTCCCCCAAGCATGTTAAATAAAGTGTTTGGGTATTTTAAATGTTACAAGTTAGGCTACATTTCATTTTTTATTTTTTTGTTGTTGCATTGTTTCATGTCCCCCATTTTCCAGCTATCCATGCCTTTTTTTTACCAACAGCTAACAAATTAGCATTGAAGGTCAAATAAAAAGAGCAAGATTCAGCTCCCACGTCAGTGGGGCTTGGCCCTATGTTTACTGCCTGATGGATTAACTGAACCTCCTGCAAACTAAACTTTGGCTTGGTTCCACCCTTACTATTCATAGGAGTCTATTCACGAAGCTGCCGAAGGATCTGGCCGTAGCTTCAGCCGATCCTTCGGCTAGCTTCGACCCCAGGACCCCTTCGGTTCATTAGAACCGAAGGGGTGCTGTACGGGCTATTCACAATAGCCCATACAGCTCCCGATCATGGCAGAGCGGCTCAGCCGAGCCGAACACTTATGCATCGGCTCGGCTGAGCCGTGCTGAAAGCCGAAGCT
>NW_017307612.1:308004-310645 GCF_000935625.1 Nanorana parkeri
AACCGCCGGCCAATAGAAAAATGTTGGGCGGAGCTAGCTGTTATTGCTAGCTCCGCACAATCGTTTTCTATTTTTATTTTTCTACTTTTTGAAACTATCTTTCTATTCTGCTCAGCCCCACAGAGAGACCGAGCAGAACAGCCGAGCCGAATGCCACTCAGCGGCATTCAGCTATTCACTCACTGCTGTTCGGCACCTTTAAGAATAGCCCGAACAGCAGTGAGAAGCCTGCCGGAGGTTCGGCTCAGCCGATCCAGATGTTGGATAGGCTGAGTCAAACTCCTTCTGCACTTCGGGTCGGCCGGACATGCTGAGCATGTTCGGCCGACCCGAAGCCACACGAAGCAAGCCTGAAGTGAATAGCCGAACAGTGTTCGGCTCACTTCACTTCAGGTCGGTCATTCACTCGGCTGCCCTCGGCGGCTTAGTGAATAGACCCCATAGTGTATTAGCATTCCATTGGACCCCATGCTGACAGAGTCACCTTTGTTGACTATGTTTGTCTATTTCTACCCAAAACTGCCAGAATGTAGGACTCCTTTAACTTCATGGTATACATGATATTTCTACAAAAACAACATCTTTACATTATAATCATATAGTCCTAAATTTGAACTCTAAAGGAAACAGATGTACTGCTTAGGAATGCTTTAAATGAACAATTTCAGCTCAAGCTAAAAGAACAAGCTAAAAGGCTGAATGAAGATGGTTGACAGTTCAAAATGCTGGCAGTGTTAATATTCTGTTAGTCTTTTTTTTTTTTTTTGCGTTATATAGTAAACATTCTCCAACCGCAGTTTTACAATAACACCAGGTGGTGGTTTTGCTCGTCTTGGATCCTCCAGTAAGGATGTACCGTACAAGCCTTTCATGTTTGCTTAAGTATCTAAACAACATGTATACTGGAAACAGGATGAGCCAAATGTGTAGGAATATGCCATTTTAAAACTATTACATTCATAAACTTGGATCTATAACTTAGTAAATTAGTTTGCATTTGAAGAAGAATACCAACTGTTCATGTTTTAATGGAAGCAAATATTACTTGCCTATACAGTAAGTATTTTTCAGCTGCAAGATTACTATAAGCTTAATGTAATTAAATGTTTGTTAGTAAGAGCATTTAAAGTGTATGGAAACCCTAACAATTAATGTCTTCTATGTGATCTGTTAAATATAGCATTGTGTGTGATAAGAGCAAAAATTACCGGTTGTTCGTGCTGGAAATCCAGTGCTGTCCTGTGTTTTGAGCACGTTGTTGTGTTGTCTCAAGCATTGTTATTCCAGTTAATTTTATGGAGGTGAAGCATCACAATCCATTTAATAGTCCAGATACAACTTTAGTCAATGTAGGGTTGAGGGGACAGAATGGAAATAGCAAAAATAGGGTTGTGTACTGCTTTTTCATGTAATTAGATAAGTGGATTATAATGGGGAATATTACACTGTAATGTTCCCTATTATAATCTATTTCCCTGATTAAATGATTAGACAGGGCCTCTGTTTTATCAAAGTATGAGACTATGTTAGAATGTGTGACCAGTGACGTGGTCACACATTTTAACGTAATCTCGCCCAGTTTTTCGGCGGTGGAATAGGTGAAGCATTCCAACGCTTTCTACGCTGTTCCAGGACAGATCGGCATCGCAAATCGCATGTGCAGGAGAACCGATCTGCCCTGAAACAGCTGATCGGTCCTGAAATGCTGGAATGCTTCACCTATTGCCGGTCACACATTCCACCGTCGAAAAACTGGGCGGGATTATGTTAAAACGGGTGACCATGTCACCGGTCACATAAGGTTCAATGTAAATAAGGTTAATCCGTTCTGAACCATATGTAAAAAAAAAATTTAACCATAAAAATATGAAACAAGGTACAGTACAGTACAGTATTAAGAGAGTGAACACTGCACTTTCTTTGGAGCCATGCTGGATTGAATAATACTGTACAGTACTCTTTGCAGCAAGTGTGCACAGGTCTGTCTGCGACCGTGATCTCGACTAGAGGAAGCCACCACCACGTGTCAGAGTGGGGAAGGTGGCAGCGGTCGATTTCGCCACCGGATTTGGAGTTCGTGAACAGAAGCAAACTTTTACAGAATGTCCTGTTCGCGAACCGCATTGTTTGCGAACAGAAGCGTTCGTGAACCGAAGTATTACTGTGTGTGTATGTATATATACAGGTGAAACTCGAATAATTAGAATATCGTGCAAAAGTAA
Source organism: Nanorana parkeri (assembly GCF_000935625.1). Classification (NCBI taxonomy): domain Eukaryota; kingdom Metazoa; phylum Chordata; class Amphibia; order Anura; family Dicroglossidae; genus Nanorana; species Nanorana parkeri. The sequence goes on from NW_017307612.1 coordinate 310,227, forward strand.
TTGCTGCAACGTATGTGGGGGGGGCGGGGACTTAAAACATGTTTAAAAAAAATAAATGTTATGCTTCATTTTTTTTTAATGAATCTTTCATTTTTGTATTACTTTTTTTTTTTTTACACACAACTTTATTGCTATTACATGGGGGGCTAAGAAGCCCCCTATGTAATAGCCAATTTACATGACAGGTCCTCTTTTTGGAGAAGGCCGCATTAGGCACAGCGGACAGGCAACGGCAGTGACATCTGCTTAGTGCTGATACAAGCGATGCAGCGTCTCTCGAGACGCTCCATCGCTTGACTGTAAAGCTCCGGGCCGGCCGTGTAATTACAACGGCCGGCCGGGAATCTGCTCGTTGGGCTCCACCGTCCTCTCGTCACAGATGAGCAGACGAGTGGATTTTTCAAGCCCTGTATATATAT
>NW_017307612.1:310804-316954 GCF_000935625.1 Nanorana parkeri
TATATACATACATACACACAGGGCTGGATTTACTCTCTCTGCTGCCCCAAGGCCAGGTTCCTCAATGCCCCCTCCCCTCCCTGCCAGTGGCTTTAAAGGAGAACTATGCGGTGAGTTCATAGTTCTAGCCGACCTGTGACAATGAGGTCGGCTCAGTAGATCGGGAAGTGAGCGAACACATACCGGCGTTCGCTCACTTCTCGATCCTGTCACTGCTCTCTGCCGTGACAAGGGAGGGACTGGATTCCCCCATCCCCGCTCCGATCCTCCAGCGCTGACTGGCGGAACGGACGTGGGAGGGGGCGGGTGCAGCTGGCTCTGCCTCTAGATAGGCAGAGCCAGCTGTCATTTGCACAGCTGGGCAGATCCAGACATAATTGTCGGGATCTGCTTCAGCTGTGGCGTCTCAGTATACCGCGAGCTACTGAGCTTAGGGTGACGGGAGGACGCTAGTTTGTGTCCTCCCGTTACCCTAAGGAGAACTATGGGGAAAAAGCCTTAACCCCATCGTTCTCCTTTAACACTTTCTTAGTCAGCAGCCCAGAAAGTGCATGCAGATCAGAAAGGTCAGACTGTAACCAGAGCTTCTGGTCTTCTTATTTGCTGAAGCTCAGTTAGGCTAGTATTTTCATAAATATATTCATGAAATGTGTTTTGTTAATGTGATGGTTTGTAGATTTTTTTAATTTACTATATTGTGATGTTGTGCTGCCATTTTAGATCCAAGTACTGCTTTAATATTTCTTTTAATTAGTTCAATGAATGAACAAATAAAACAAATACATAATTAATTAATAAATCAGGTTTTTTTATATTAACTGATGGATAACTTTTTCATTTAGTGCCTTTTCTGCATTAACAGGTTGGCTCCCAAAAAGATCCATCTTATTCTGCAGTTGGGGAGCAGAGGAATATGGATTAATTGGATCAACAGAATGGGTAGAGGTATGTAATCTACTGCTCAAAAATCACTATCAATATATAGTGACCTGGTCCCTACAGAATAGTCTTAAAGAGGGGCATTTCTAGTTAGTATACTAGCAAACTGAAAAGGTTCATCAATGGAATTTGCAATTTATGTCCACCTACTGGGATCTTAAAACATGGTGTCATTAAGTTTTTGTCACAGATATCAGACGGTGGCTCAAGATTGTGTTGTTGGTCTATGCCATAAACCAACAAAAAATATATCACTCAATGGAGTTGGAGATACAGCTGAAAGCCCCAATGATGTAGCTGCCAAGGGACCACCTACAGATCCAGCTGTTGGTACAATGGCTAGATAGAAGGAACTCATCAGCTCACTCTTAATTAACTTCCTTATATATCCATACAGTAGACTGAAAATGACAATCACCCCACTCATCACAATAAATATTCTATTTTTATTGATCTATCAAATCATAAAAGCATTCCAGCAGTCACAAGCAAATGGTTCACCAGTGCGGATGACCATTTTGTGCCACAGAAATGTTTTCTAAGCATGCATATTTAAAAACACCATCTTTAATAAAAGCAGAACTCTAAACACATATAAAGACACAAACCTAATGCAGTTATGTTATAATTAATACATCATTAAATGTATTTTTAAATGCAAGCAGAGTAAGTACCCGAATCTGACCAGGCATTAACCTCTTGCAGACCCTGCACTTGAGTGTGAGAGGAAGAAAAACTACAAAGAACCAATCAGTTCATGTGCTGACAAGTAGCATGCTGATAGCAGGAAACAGGATGACCGAGAGATTAGCTCATCGCTGTGCTGCCTCTCTTTTGGCCAGACACAGGCTGGAGGTGGGGCTAGGATGTCCTTGGCTTAGATTAAGGTGGTTAAGTGATGCTGACCATCAAACTGAGGACATCTAGTGGCAGTGCTATTTTATCTTTTATTAAGCTATTAATTTTATATTATTTTTGGCTGGAGTTCTTCTTTACACATGGGACACCTAACCTGCTGGATAACTCTATAATTTACTATCTGGGCACTTTTCCCAATATCAAACCTTTATCATGGGCACCAAAGTGCACATACTGCATACTGGGTGCTGCGTGTAATTAATATGTAATTAGACCATTTTATGTTATGCTTCTTCAAAATATAAAGTGTCAAATACATATGAACACTTTAGAGACCTCAGCCAGACAAGATTTTGTTAGCCACAATTGATGCTAATAATCTTTACTATTGGATTCCTCAAGGGAGAAGTTATATGAGATTGCTGAGGGATGAAAACTTGACTGATCACATATGTGTTTTTACAAGTGAATCTGTTCATACATTTCTGTTTGAAATTTTACAAAAATCCCACTGTGTGGGCAATATGTATCTATAATTGCAGAAATGTGAAGTGAACTGGAGTTCTTAGATTGAATCTTTTGTCTCATTAGGTTTAGAATATAATAGATATGAATTAGATATATTATTGAAAAAGTATGTATATAAATGTGCACATTGGGGAACTAGCTTCCTGTAACAGTGGAAATGTTGTAATGACGTGATGGATCAATAACATAGATTTACTAAGAATGATGCTAGATTGTGTTTTCCATCTTATGTATGAATATATAGAACTTAGAATGTGACTTGACAGGTATGTACTAGGCAGTTGCCATAACTTTACTACACACATGTTCTGTCATTATGGAATCATTTCCAATTAGCTGTAACCCAATACATTGTAATGACAATGCACTGGGAGAATAAAAGGTAAAATCAAAACAGACCAGTTTAGACTCTTGCTATCATAGTGCCTAATGTGTCAAAGAAAGGTGATATGCCAATCTCATCTGGTATTTGGAATTCTTTGTTCTAACCTGACTCATAGAATTTGCTGCATTATAATTTTAATATTCTTTGGTGCAGTTACACAGGGCACACTCCACCACCCCCCATCTCAGTCTCATATTCATCGATCTGTTATCCAGCAAAATACTGCTGACCAGATTGCCTGGCCATTTAACAAAAATATTTCCAGCCAGACCTGTGCATGCAATATTGAATCCCATTCATCCTTCATGAACTTCTGTTTATAAGGACAAACATGTAGAAAAGGAGAAGAAGGCTATACCAAACTTCTGAGTGTCCATTGGGAGATATGGCAGGGACATAACCACAGGGTGAAAGATGAAGGTATTCCATTGAAAATGTAAGATTGAAGAGGTCACAGTATGTGACTTGGTTGTTGAAAATCCAGGGTGGGCCACAACGTTTTTGTGTGAGCATATAGGATCTGCAGAAGGGGAGAGAGTATTCCCAACAGCAAGATACACAGCTGGGAAACATATAGCTGCCCTCATTAGGGTTAGGATATAGATAAAGGGGAGACATTAGCAGTGCAATGACAGGAGTAGTGGAGTATGCTGTTGCAACTAGGAACCTGCTCTTTGGGCACCCATAGTGCCTCCTCAGCTCTATCTAGACTGCCTTTATATCCCCTTGACCCTGTATGAGGATACATTGATTCTCCTGGAGGAGACTGAGCATGTTAGCTGCAGGGAGATATATAGAGGTTGGAGGATGTCCAGCTTGGACATTGTTATTGAAGCCTAGGAACCCGGGCTCATATATTACACATGGGCCCAGATGTGTTAAGCCACACCTAGGAGTTGTGCTTCTCATTGTGACATAGGATAAAATGCTTTGCAATTTTGATTTTGTAAAAGCAGCTTATTGATTCATATTATTTTCATTGGCTTTATGGTCTATTTTAAGAGCAAGTGTTTCGGCAAACGCAGTTGTTAATTTGTATGCTATCTAGTCTAAGAATTGGATCTTTCTAAACAAGATGTAGTATGATTATTAAACAATGTACAGAAATTAATAAGAGATAGTAAATTAAAAAAAACGTACCTTCTGGGCCAATACATTTTGATTGTACAATCTTTTATATTTATCAACTGTATAATGCATGGCGTGGTGTATAATGCTGATTAAATTATTTAAGCAGGAAGTTCTAAGTGGTTGTTGGCAAATCTAAAGGAGATTGTATTATCAGATTGTAATGTATGTGGCCAGCTTGATCCTGAGTTCCCAGGCATGGTTATTTGTTTCCCATGAGATTCCCATAAGGTCCCTGTGATATTTCTGCCAACAAAGACTCCGACTTGTCTATAGGTAAGCTTCTAAACAACATCATATATACACAACGGAAATGATATCTCTGCAGGCAGTTGATGTTTTTTCACTGTAATCCAACTGAACAGTTTCCATGTTCCTCACTATCTGACAATCCTTCATTGCTGAATAACATATTATAATATTTTGCCATATCAGTTAAATATATTGCTTCATAATTGCTCTGGTTATCAGTTTAATTTCCTTCTGTTTGTTTTACTGGGCAGTTTCCTCCATTCCATTCACTTGAATGTCTGCTGCTCATTGTCTGCAGCATACCATCTTGCCAGTTTTCTGTTCAAAACACTCCGACCTCCGAAAACTCCAAGGAGATACAGCCAAAATCTAGTCACAGCTTCTCTTATGTTGTCTTATGTGACAATTCTCTGCTTCTGAGTTACAAAACCGGATGCATTGAATGATTTACACGGCTTTCTTACTTTTCTGATGCTTTAAAGTTTGGGAGTTGAGCCACGAATGTGGTCTGCAGTAAGTGCACCAGCAATTTATAGTATCTCAGCCATGCTAATAAAATCATATGGATTAAACACTCAGGACGGATTCACTTCTATGCATTGCAGTCACATGCAGTAAAACAAACTTTTTACTGCTTATTGCTGCAACGTAAGTTCTACCTTCCTTCCGCTAAGGTGTAATTAATTTTAAATGGCAAGCCAAACCATATACACAGAGTACCACACCAGGTACATCAAAAGCTGTGCAAAGTCTTACAGTGTGTTGTCTTTCTAAAGTAGGCACAGCCTGTCCACTACCAGCATTCTGCAGAGAAGGACCCTTTCTCTCTATGGGTAATCAGAAATCTCTCTGCAGAGGTTTGACATGCCCCCTGCAAAGCCAGAGCTCTTCAATAAGCAGGGAACATGAACCTTACTGATTGCAGAGACATAGGTCTGACTCAGCAGGGAATGTGCCAGACCTCTGCAGAGAGACCACTGCTTCTGCACAGAGCGTAAGGTTCCTACTATGCAGCTGCTGGCAGTTGATGGGCTTTTCTACTCATACTGTGGCTGCCTAAAGAAGAGAACTTTAACACCTTTTGCTTTGGTACATCTGCAATGTATTTAGCAGATTTAAACTGAAGGTTCATTTGGACTTTAAATACAGCTTCCAGCACTAAGGTCGTTGGGATAATATAATCTGAAAGACTATATATTATTGGAACTCACAATGATAAAGATTTAAAGGAAAACTTTGTGGTAACTACATCAACCTACAGAACAATTGGACACTAGTCCTTAATCATGAAATGTACTAAAATGTGATGAGATACTAAGAGATATTTTTTGGATGTCCAGCACTACATACTATAGACCAGCATTTCTCACGGCACCCTTTAAAAGTGTGCAAAATCTTGAGATACCCCAGTCTAAAATGGATTTCACGCAAAAACTTACAAAAAAGTCAGTTTCCTCTATTCACATTGAAGTGTCCCCTTCAAATCAAGATTCCCCCCTTCACATGAGGGCCACAATTTGTAAGCAGGAGCCCTCTTCACCTCAGTCTTTATTCCCCCCCTTCACATCGCAGTCCCTCTACCACAAACCTTTGGGGCACCCCTGAGGAAGGCAGAAGACACACCGTTGAGAAAGGCTGCTATAGATGATAAGTGCATTGCAGTAAATGTGTCACATGTAACACAGTGTTAGATTACAAAAGCGTATCTGATTGCCCTTTACAATAACCTTCTAATCCTCTAACCATTGACCCTATCTTCAATACCTAAGTTTATTATCTAAAAGCATGCACTTACTTTATCAGTCACCAAAACTATTACAGTTACAAGTCAAAAACGACCAAAAACGAAATCATAGAGCTAAAAGACTTTTTTTGTAAGTTTCATCTTATTTGTTATGTATAAGTTATGTTTTAGAATAACTGTATTTTACATTCAACAGGAAATGGAAAAAGTATTAGGATCCAGAACCGTGGCTTACCTAAATGTGGATATTGCTGTGGAAGGTAACAATGGGAGCAGCACAAAAAAAATGTAATATTACTTTTTGTAAAGTCCACCT
>NW_017307612.1:317434-351004 GCF_000935625.1 Nanorana parkeri
CCCCCAATTCTCTAACCCATTCTGCATGTGTTTTTTCTTACCTTGTAAAGCAAGGTTTCCTCACCTAAGCCCGCCATCCAGGTCTATCACCAGTGCCATTTCCTAGTGTGGGGACTGCTAATCCAGTGCCGCAGATGTGCCACAGCAGTCTCCTTACACTGACATCACAGCTTTTCTGAATCCTAAGAGGACCCCACCGCTGGACAGCCAATAGGAAGTGTCCACATCACACAGACAGGGATGTGGACACCTAAAGAAAGACCCCCATCTCGTGTAAACGGAAGAGGAGAGGAAGTGGAGCATCACATGACCACTGAGTTAGGTAAGTAAAAAATGGCACAGTAAAATACAATATAAAACACCATGAAAAGAAGACATAACAAAATTCAGATCATATATTCAAGATTTCACAAAATATGCATTAGGAAAGAAATTAAAAACCTGTTATATATAAACCATGCATCTTCATAACTGATGAGCAAGGAGGGGGAATCTCACCAGGCTTAAATCCAGCCAACTGTCTAACAGTATACACAGAAAAAAAGAGAAGCACAAAATGCAACAGAGTGAAAAAGAAAGAAAAAAAAAGAAAAGGTGGACGGAAAGAGTTAAAAAAAAGATACCGCTGGGACAGGGGGAGGGGTCCAGAAGATGATGGGCCCATCACCCATGTAAAAGGCCACAATCACAGCCAGTACCCTGAGGGTACTCCACCCAGGGAGACCAAACTTTAAGATATTTTTTATAGGTGTCATGAAGAATAGTGGTTGGTTTCTCGTTAATCATGGTGCCCGTGACTTTTTGCTTGACCCCATGAAAGTTTAAAGCAGGCTGCCGCCAAGCTTTAGCAGTAGTTTGGTCACCATTATGTTTGATAGCCCAAAAAATGTGATGGGCCAGTACATCCTCAGATTTAGTAAGGGTGGCTATCTTCTTATTCAATAGTGCTTCCTATGGGTTGCGTGGTAACGTGCAATGCAAAGAAGACCTGATAAGATTATAAACCCAAATCCATAACTTTTGTACTTGAGGGCATTCCCACCAAATATGTACCATAGTGCCCAGGGAAGAGCTCCCTCTAAAACAATTGGGGGATACTGCAGGGTCGAATTTAGAAACTCTATCCAGCGTCAAATACTACCTCATAAGGACTTTATATGAGTTTTCCAGAGCTATAACATTATACAAACTTTTTGACACTCAGTCCAAATGAGGGACTAGTCAGAAGAATTGAGAGTCATGCCCAAATCTTGCTCCCAGCTACGCATGTAATAATGAAACAATTCAGAATTCGGAAGCTTCCAGGCTTTCTGCAGTTGGGAGAAAGATTGAATCCCTCCAATAGTAAAAAAGTTATAAGCATACATAAGTGCCCACTGCAGCCGTAGGGGAGCGTATTATCCCAGTCAAAGGCAAATGGGGTCGACAGGAGGCCTCCAGAAAACATAACTGTTCCCGAGCTAGAATGAAAAGTAAGGTAGAAAGTGGGCTGTCCTCTCTGGTGCCCCATCAAATAGGGAAATAGGCATAAGAAAAACCACTGTAAGGCATATTCGCTACAGGGTTGGAGCATAAAGCTTCCACCCAATAAAGAAACCTGTCACCAAATCCCCAGTTCTGAAGAACAAGTACTGCCAAGAGAGAGTGTTAAATGCCTTTCGGACATCCAAAGATAAAAGCATAGTTTTTAAGGAGCGTGTCTGTGCAAAATGGATCTGGCGATTGAACTGGCCATATGACGAACGACTAGGGGAAAGAGAGGAGCAAACAAGGAGAACAGGAGCATGGTGAGACCAGAGAACACTCAAAATGTTGACTCTAAGTACCGAGGGAAGAAAATAACTACTTATCAAAATATGTTCAATCCGGGATGCCGAATAGTAGGTGTAGTCACGAGTAAGTAAATGACACTCTCTCCAAGAGTCCACAAGATTATGAATATTTAGCAATTTCTGAAATCGCTGTGACTCCAAAGCCTGACTCGCAGAAGATTTATCTAATTGGGTTCAGGACCAAATTGGAATCCCCACACACAAATACAGTGTCCTTCTGATTTTGAGAAAGGAGGTCCAATAAATGAGAAAGAAAATGGGACTGCGTATTGTTTGGGGCATAATACGCCAGCACTGTAATCTCCAAACCGCACAAAGCACCCTGCAACAAAAGATACCTGCCTTGTGAGTCAGCAATACATTTGTTACACTGAAACGCTACGCCTTTCCTAAATAAAATTAAAACCCCCCTCTATGCTTGGTTGGAGCAGAGGCTAGGTAGACTTGGGGGTAAGCAGAACAAAAATACTTGGGAGAAAATGACACAGACAAATGCGTTTCCTGAAGGCATGCCAGGCATTTAGATTTTTTTTTTCATGTTAGAGATTAGTTAGAAGGGAAGGAGAGATGGGAAGGGAAGGAAGTTCATGTTTTGCCCAGAGTTGGGCTTTAAAGTGTATTTCTAGGCAACACCTTTTTTTGCAGTTTTGAATAGAGTTGGGAAGAACTAGAACTGCTGCTAAGTTTTTATTACTGTTGCAGTTTTGAATAGAGTTGGGAAGAACTAGAACTGCTCCTAAGTTTTTATTACTGTCTGCGTCCTCATTGGGGAGATCTACCCCTCTATTTGTCCAGCTGACCATTGTCACTGCAAGAAAGTGACAAGAAATCCAACATTTTGGAGTTGTCCCAGGACAAGGGGGAATTGAAATCTTCCATTGGAAACACCTGTTCCATTGACAACTGGCTAAAACTGTTCCCCTCAATTTGGGAGATTTCCTCTAACTTCCTGCTACTTCTCTGGGATAAAATGTGAAGGGAAATTTCCCCAAAGGTGTATAGACAGCAACATATAAACCAGCAGTTTTCATCCTTCCCTACTTTATAGATATACTTTAAAGCGTTTGTATCAAGCAGAATAAACCATTTTAACTTGTGACTTTTATAATAATTGTCTGCATAATCCCAGGTGAGTTTATATGAATATTAGAAGAATATTTTTTTTTACTGGCTTTTATATACTGCAAACAGATAGACGGGCAGCTTTAAACCTAAGATTAAAGGATGTCTAAACCCAAAAACAAAAAAATGTATATAGTGCAGCTTACCAGTCCTTAGAAGTAGTGGCTGTATTAGTGTTCAGACTGAGAACATTTTCAGCAAGTACAAAAACTAAGGGGTCTATTCACAAAGCTGCCGAGGGCAGCCGAGTGAATGACCATAGCTTATTTTCTATAGCTTCGTCTTTCAGCACGGCTCAGCGCTCGACTGAGCCGCTCGGCCGTGATCGGGAGCTGTACGGGCTATTGTGAATAGCCCGTACAGCACCCCCTCGGTTCTCCTGAACCGAAGGGGTCCTGGTGCCGAAGCTAGCCGAAGGATCGGCCAAAGCTACGGCCAGATCCTTCGGCAGCTTTGTGAATAGACCCCTAATTGTTGATCTTGCCTGAATTTCAATGCCCTTGTCACTTCCTGCAAGTTTAACAGAAGCACAAACAACGTTATATATCTTTTGTGAACTACTAGTCTCATCAACCCCAATGTAATGGAGAACAAACATTTTGAAGTCCAGCCTGGGTGACAACCATGGATCTGTCCACAGAGAAGTGACAGTAGCCACCTAGCGACACAAAGGGGTTGATTTACTAACCTTATAAACACACCACGAACATGTATACACCTCTGTAGTGTGTTCCCTCCCAGCATGATCTATGGGTGGAATCTAAACACCTTTGTAGTGTGTACACACCCAGCAGGTGTGTTGTGCAAAGACCTGCAAGGTGATGTTGTGTAAATTAGCTCTATGTTGTGTTGCTTGCGTTGATGAATGCAGGAATGTAAATGCATGAGCTAACCATTTTTGTCTAAACTGTGAAGCAGCATTATATATGCATCATGTGCATGATTCTTCCATATATGGCATTAGTGGAAATATGCTTTTAGAGGCTTTTTGGTTGATAAATAAGTTTTGCTGTGTGAAAATCACACGCACCTGGTGCGTGCATGTGTTTAGGTTAGTAAATCACCCCCAAAGTGTTATTCACAGAATCACCAGATGAATATAAAGGGAAGAAAAGCATACGAAATTAAAACAAATGCAGCCACCTCATCTAATAACTGGTAGATTGCAATATATACATTTTTTGTTTAGATATACCTTAATATGTAACTAGTACTCAGACATTACTTGCTCGTTTCTATAGACTGCAAGCTCTATCTGTATTTCCTACAAAGTATCAGTGAGGCTGTAAGAGCTGGTAGGAGCTGTCAGGTATGGAAGCTGTAAATAGTGTAGTGTAGTGTAGTATAGTAAGATTTCAGAGAAAAACTTATAGCTAATGCTAATCTATATTATCTTGCTAAAACGTTTTCAAGAAAGGTACACACCAATAAACATTGACAAATGTTGAGATGCATATGGAAAGCACATCTTACCTGTTTAGTAAGCATGAAGAACATTCTGAAAAACCTGAATCTGCTTGATTTATCTTTCCTCTCCAAAAAATATTTTAACATTGAAATAATGAAGCCAGATTACTCCAAGGGCAAGCATTAAAATGTTTCAATTTATTAAACTTTAAGTCTGCTCCTTGGCAGTTAGGAAGCATACATATTACTTTATCCACCTCACAACCCTGGAAGGTTTTGCATTCACAATATATTGTGTCCTTGATATGGTGTTTTATAAAGAATAGACCCCCAATCACATTATGGCCTTACACTAGTTCACTGATGCTGCAACCCCATGAGCAGATTAATGATCTGCCATATGTAAAGCAGCACCTAAGAGACCTTTTACAGGTATCAAGATAAACAGGGGTACGTGTATCTCAAATTGGGATCCAAGGGGTTTATGAATCAGGTGTCCATTCCTAGTAAAGCTGGTGAATTATTATCGTAGGCCCATACATAATAGACAGTGTTTAAAGAGGCGAAGAAGAAAAAGTAAGAGAAAATGAAACAAGTAGAGATAAAAAAAGAAGTATGTGGGGGTGTATCTGTAATGCACAGATCCATTGTCACAGATAGGGATGAAGTCTAGGTTTGCTGCTGTCATGGGTTTGGAATCCCCAGGATATTTATTTATTTTGGCATTGGTACATGTCCCCCAATGGCAGTGCTTGGCTTCCTAAGCTTATTGTTTGACAACAGCTTGACTATTAGCCCTACAAATGGCCAGAATTGAATAACAGGATTCAACCCCCTTCCCCCCATATACTGTATATTCAGTGGGGTCCATCAGCTCAGAATTTTGAGCAAGATTCACGGAACTGAACTCAGACATATGCCTATTCACAACTCATGGTGTTATCAGGAGAAAAAATGTCTAAGATCTCCAAACCTTTTCAGTTGTTTCTGCTTGCTCTTCAAAAAATCTTAATCTCTCCATTAGACTCCAAAATGTTTTTTCTTTCTTTTTATCCTGGATGCTGTAGAGGAAAAAAATATTAAATCCATTAAATTCAATATTAGTGCATTTGTCTTTTCTGGAATAATACCATGTATGATGCAATGAAATGGATTGACCTGCAGTTACATTTGTATCACATGTTTAATTTCATATTGATCCGCTGTCAAGTGATTTCTTTCACATTATCCTTTCCTTTGGATCTATTGAACAACAGTGCATTGGCCCATGCAGGGCAAATTAGTGTTTGTACACTTTTTATTTTGTACAGATAAACAGATGGAGATTGGTTGATGTAATCAATGTATAAGCTTTTTACTGCTAATGTAAATGCATTATTTTTGTTCAGAAAATTTCTGACTCTTTTATGCTATTATGGGGAATATGGCTGGTGTATATCTTAAAACAGCTATCGCTTACAGGTTTGTCCCTGGCAGGGAGAGGAAGTAAATGTAACTCTGTGGTTGGCAAGGAAAATTGGTTTGAAAAAGTTAAAGATATAGAATGATGTAAGAATGGCCTGTATTTGGAGGGGCAGTCTGGTTTTTGCGAAGAGGTGAAAGCTAGATAAAGGGTAAACAGTGCAGTTTAAGTACAGCCAAAACTTATATTTTAGTTTTGGATATAATGGGGTAAGATTAGAACCCATGTCAGGTGTTTACTGCTTTCCAAAACTCTGCTACATAGATTTTCCCTTTCTAACTGTCCTGTTAAAAATGGTTTCACCCATTAGGGTGAGAAAAGGGAGGGAAAATCTCCAACAGTAACACAGAGAAAAAATATTATTTTCTTTTATTTTTGTAAAGTAGATGAAGTCTAGAAGCCCTGCCAGCTTTTTATTGCTGGAATAAGTAGAAGTAATTCTGAATTATCTGAAGATTGGTCAAATCATGATAAGATACATTAGCTCTGGTGAGGCCACACTTGACAAAAATGGGGTGTTTCTCAATTAAGGGACCCAGATTTAAAGATTCATCTGTATAAAGTCTAATGGGAGTGCCAAGTAAAAAGTCTGAGAGTTCAAAAACATTTAAGGTTGGTTCACAAATGACAACATAGAACAGCCAACACAATTTGGGGGCACAAAGACCTTCTCTAAGGATAATCTATAATCTTTAGATAAGCATAGCTAACACAAATCACAAAGAGTTAATTATTTGCAGTAGGGTTTAGTCAAAATCAATGAATCAGTAAAACTTTCTATTGCCTCTGTGATCCTGCTGCAGATTTTCCCATACTTCCTGTCTGGTGAACCAGTCATTGTGACAGTGATGCCATGGGGGGACTGACCATACAGACCCTTGAGCACTGCCTGCGGGCCTGTGGCCTGGAAGGGGCCCATGGCCAGGACCGCCAACAGGACAGTACAGATAGCCCTCCTGTACAGGGTGGGCCACACCAAGTCAGCAGGGTCGGGGCGAATCCAGCAGGGGCTGCCTGTAGTAAAGGAGGATGGTACTGCCTACTTGCCATGGTAACCAGTTGATTGGCAAGCGCCTCCTCTGCAGAGGAGGAGAGGAGCCTGTCAATCACCTTGTTACCATGGCAAGTGGGTGGGATCATCCACTGACCATACCTATCATAGTCCCTTCTGCTTGTCTGGGCTGTGCTGATCAGCTGCAAGAAGGACCCGTGACTTTTAGCACATTTGGCTCCCCTCCCTGCACCACCCACAGCCCATGATATCAGGAACGGGAGTCATACCATGAGGTAACCTGATGGTGAGCAGAGAGTAGGGGAGGGGGATCATCAGTCTAAGATGAGGGATGTAGAGGGTGTGGAACTTAACAGTATTGGAAGAGGGTAGCAGCCATCAAACCCTCTTTCAACACTGTTAACTTCTGTACCCTCTGCACCCTCTTCCTACAGTACTCACCTCTGCACCCCCTGGCAGGGTTGGAAAGGTGAGCAGTGTAAGAAGGGGGTGCAGATGTGAGAAGCATTAGAAAAGGGGTGCAGAGGTGGTCACGATAGGAAGAGAGATGCAGGGGGTGCAGAGGTGAACAGTGTAGGAAGTGGGGTGCAGAGGAAAGCACTGTAGGGAGAGGGATGCAGGGGGTGCAGATGTGATCAGCGTAGGAAGAGGGATGCAGGGGTGCATAGGTGTGAGCAGTGCTGGAAGAGAGATGCAGGGGTGCAAAACTGGGCAGTGTATGAAGGGGTGCAGATGTGTAAAGCATTAGAAAAAGGTTGCAGGGGGGTGCAGAGGTAAGCAGTGTAGGAAGAGAGATGCAGGGGGTGCAGAGGTCAACAGGATGCAGGGGGTGCAGTGCTGATCAGTGCCGGAAGAGAGATGCAGAGGTGCAGAGCTGGGCAGTGTATGAAGGGGGTGCAGATGTGTAAATCATTAGAAAAAGGTTGCAGGGGGTGCAGAGGTGAGCAATGTAGGAAAAGGTATGCAAGGGGTTCAAAGGTAGACAGTGTAGTAAGAGGTATGCAGGGGGTGCAAGAATGTATATGTGGGTGGGGCTTGTATATGGGTGGAGCACATGGGGGCCCCATAATCCCATATTTCCGCGGGGCCCCATATGTTGTCAGTTCGCCCCTGAGTGAGGCTCAAATAGCAGCAAAAACCCAACAGGTATTCTTATCTTCCCCTATTCTATCTAAAATGAAAAATAAAGGTTTGGAATGGACATTTTAATACAATATCAAACATATGGAAGACTATGTGCTGAGAGCACATAGGTAGCATTAGCACAGTGCTTATTATTTGTGCACTTTCTACTTCCTCTCGCTGCTGTTTTATACTATGGAACTAGTTGCTGTCCTATTGATCTCCATTGCAGTGAGAAGTTCCATACATAAAATACCTGAGGCAGGACGTAGAGAGCCAACAGTATCACTGCACTTCAGGCACAATTTTGGAAGAGCTGGATCTTGGAATAGATACCTTGCACTTACCTCCTTCTGCCCTTATCACTGATAATTAATTGAGCTCTTCTTTAAACACCCTTCTATAAGCACAGCTATAATATATTCACTATATGAAACATGTAAAAATATGCTGTGCTTTCCTTTTAATACACAGTAGTGAAGAAGCACTTAGGCTTCCCTCTAAGGCCCCATTACACCAGGATGACAGAGTTTAAGCACTGTTTTTTTGAAGGGCGTTTTTATTGCGTTTCTTTGCGTGTTTCAGCACTGAAACGCGATTAAAAACACCCAAAGACGCAATTGAAGTCTATAAAAATTGATGTGCGGAAAAAGTAGCTCAGGGAGCAGTTCGGGCGACAGGCGGATCGAAATGCTCGATTGTGCGCATTTGCGTGAATGGGCCCTATAGGAATTAGGGATGCACAGATACTTTTCGAGTACCAGTGCAGATACTTGGCATTTTCACAAGAACTACCAGTGTTGCAGCGGTTGCTGCTGGGACCTGGCTCTGGCGCTCCTCCACTGTCCTGAAATCATTAGTCTGTATTGTTTTAGAAAAACTGTCACATGACAATAAACAAAAATGTATCAGTACTCGTACTTGTAAGTACTCGGCAAGTACCAGTACTCGTACTCACAAAACTAGTATCTGTGCATCCCTTTATTTATATTTATAAAAACAAAATCATACATTAAAACAGAGATGTACAAATCCCAGGAGCTCCGTGTGCGCCTTACACATGACAGCTGCCTTATAATTTTTGAATTTTTCTCTAGTGTAGTCTTGGAGCTCAAAAGTATCGGTACACGTACTCGTACTTATACCGAGTACTGTACCTAATAGGAATGAATGGGTTTTTAAACGTTGGAGTTTCAGAGTGGAAAAATCCGTGCGATGAAAACGCCCTGGTATGAACAGGGCCTAAGAGCAGATGGTAAGGATGGTGCAAGTAGTACATACTGTACCGTCTTTATATGCTGCAATACAACATGACAGACAGCTTGAACTCAGTTTATTTAAGGGGTTTAAAAATGTGAAGTGACCTCACGTATTTAGCAATTCATGTTGGCACTGTGTTTTAATTCCTACACTGAATCTGTTTTTCAAGTACGCTGTTAGATTGTTCTGCTGGTTTTTTGTGTAGACTGTCTGAAGTGCTTGAGAGAAAGATAACAAATCCTAAGCCTCTTATTCCATATTATCATAATTTTATCTTCTTAACATTTAAGTTGTGTTTTTCTTGGCTGTGACATTATTTGTTTTAGTGAAAACACTTCTTGATTCATGATTACATCTCTTCCTTACAGGAAATTCCACCCTCCGTGCACTTGCTACTCCCATCCTGCATAAACTACTGTTTGCCGCAGCCAGAAAGGTACATCCAGTACAATAGCCACTGAGCTGTATTATACTATAGAATGTTTTCCTTTCCAAATCAGTGATTCATCACGTCAGCACTTTAGCAATGTTGTTGTGGGTAAAGCTGCAGTCTATGGGCCAGAAAAACTAAGATTGGCGGTTTTTAAGAATGCAAATTGTTGCACATGATTTATCATGGGGCATCACATATCAAACTATTATGTGTAACTGTCTTTCACCATCATCATCTTGGCGCATTACTGCACACCTCTTTTGTGCAAAATATTGACAAACTCATTTCCTGAATCATTATTTATTTGGCGCAGATTGTGAGACTTTTTCTGCACGCACTTGTGATTTTGGTGCACTAATCACATTTTTCATTTCAAACTTTTGAACGCAAACTATTATTTGGTGCAACCAAAAAGCAGGTTTTCCTGTACCAAATATTTGTCACAGACAATAGTTTATCTTACCCTATGTACAGTATAATATCAAAGCAGTGGCGGACCTAAGGAACAAAAGGCCCTGGTGCAATTTTTTCTTTTTTGGGCACCCCCCCTCCCCCCCAAAAAAAACACAAACACAGCGCTCTCCTCCCGCAGCGCTCGGCCGGCTGTCACTTTCTCTCCTCCCCGCTGGGACACAGAGCAGCACACACACGGGATCCTTTCAATATTAGTGCTCTGGTCCACAGCTACCAAGTCAACTGTTCTAGGACATTTGTTATGTAAACTATCCTATATCTTTGCAACTATTATGTAATACAGTCAAGTGTAGCACTTGAGTGCAGTGTACTAGGAATATCTTGATGCTGATGGAACTCAGAAACACCTTACGTACCTATTTTCGGACAGCAGGACGATGACTGTGTATTGCTTAATTTAAAAAAAACACTATGTACCTTGTAAAAAAAGAATAAAAAAGCCAGGGCTGTGGCTGGTGTCCAAACCTCTGAGTATGTTGATGTGTCACCTGCAACATGGTGTGGTTCCCCTCACTGGCCAGTACATCACTGCTGTGTGCTGTGCCTGTGTAGGGTCGCTTTAAAGCAGGACATTTTTATTAACCCTTGTAGTGAGGCTACCCCTGCCCTACAAGGGTTAAGTGCTCGTTTTGATCTAGGAGGGATAATAATAAAATTTTACTTACCCGATCCTCAAAGCTAGCCGGCTTGCGCATTGCTCCCTCCAGCCCGTCTCCTCCACTGCACTGATGGTATGTCCCTTGGCGTCCTCACATCCTATACACTGTGTATGGAACATGATGACTCACAGGACCTAAGACTGCCGTGGAAGGGGAGAGAGGCTCCAGGGACTGGTCTAAGAGCAAGCCGGCTCCAAGGATCAGGTGAGTATATCTTTGTAATTTTCCTCTTTAGACAAAAATGAGCATTTAACCCTTGCAGTGCAGGGGTAGCCCCACTGCAAGGATTAATAAAAACATTTCCCTGGAGTTCTTCTTTAAATTGTAATCCATTTTATTGTATTGCAAAATAATGCTCTACAGCTACCATGTCATGGTTTTGAATAAATGTAATACATCTTTTAGTGTGTTCTAAGTTAAACTATGAATGTGCTTTTCTATTGAAAATATTTAATACTTTTGATTATATCTCTGTTCTGAATCAGCAGTCAACAACAATGAGTATTTAGTTAAGGGAAAATGTTCTTGTTAGAATATGTTCCAGTCTACACAGTAAATGCTACACAGTGAAATAACTACATCTGCAGTGTGTGAGTTGGATATCATCTTATAATACTATATGCATGCCTGCTAGTTTAACAATATCAATCACAATGTATTGCCCAATATTGACTTATTTATATGAATTATATTCCAGTTATGGTAGTAAATAAATATTTATGATTTGGTGCAGAGACACACTATTGTGTTGTGCTAGGCCCTACACATACCTGTTCTTAATATATTCATAGCTGTATGTTCAAAGAGGGGAGTTCTGTTAGAGTAGAGTTAGGGTCCACACTTCACAGAGGGGACTCAATAAGGCAGTGTGGCTTCCACTAATATTTGCAAATATATGCAACTAAAAACTTTTTTTTCAAAATAAACATTAAAACATTGTGTAGCATTTGATTTATTGAGGTTTTTTTTTGCTAAATTGCTGGTAAGTGTGCTGTGAAATTTGTGTATTGTATAGTAGTATTTAAAGCAAGTGATTGTCAAATTAGCTTCAGTCTCCAAATGAAAAGTGCTACATGTATACTAGGGATGTACAGATACCAAGTAGCGTAGTTGTACAAGTACAAGTACAGATACTTTTCCAGCCACTAGATTAGAGAAAAGCTCAAAAGTTAGGAGGCAGCTGTCATTTTTAAGGATCATTGGCTACGGGGCTCCCGGGATTTGTGCTTTCTTGTTTTAATGTATGATTTGTTATATGCACGTACCTTAAGGGGACCCTGAGATGATGTGGGCAGCCTCTCTTGCTGCTCCAGTCCAAACACCCCTGGATAGTGAGAACAGGCGCTTGAGGACAAGGAGGGGCGCAAATGCCGATAGGTGTAGACTCCTGTCGGAGCTGCATGCAGGTTGCAGGGGTCCTCAAGCAGGATGCAGTTGTAACGCAAGATCCTAGAAGCAGAGTAGAGACAAGTCGCGCCAACAACAATCTGGCAGCGGGGTACACAATGAGGAGACAGGACATAATCAGAGACAGGCCGGGTCAGTAACTTGCCAGCAGCAAGGTACCAGGGAGCAGGCAGGAGAGAGGTCAAAAACAATCCGAGGTCAAGGAGTACAGAGCAGGAGCAGAGGTCAAACAGGTTTCAGGAACAAGGGACCGGGTACAGCTGAAGATCAGTCAGCAGGGAGGTCAAGGTGTCTCAGCCTTAAATAGCCCTATTTGGCGCTATCATTAGGAAGAAGCACGCCCGCGCAGAGGCACGCGGCCGCGCACAATCCCCTGTGTAGGATCATGCGCAGGGGCCCGTCCAGAAGTTCGGACACACAGGCTAACTCTGGCTTCATGACACCACCGTACTGTAAAACTTTCCACCATATCCAGCCTTGTCCACGGGACATCTTCTGGGATTCCCGCAGAAGAAAAAGTAGGAAGCTCGATTTCCCAGTTAAAATGAAAACTGGATGATACCTTTGGCAGAAAAGAAGGAACTGGTCTCAGAAGGATTTTATTCGGCAGTCTCAGAAAGGTTCTTCCATAGACATGCAGGGCAGCCTTCAGAAATTTCGGGGCCCCTTACACGGTTTTAGGCCGGGCCCCCCCCCTCCCACTGCTGCCACGCTGAGCCAGTCACACTGTTATTATTATTATTATACATATATATACCGCAATGGTATACAGTGCTGTGCTCTAATGTCCCCCCACGGTCACATCAGTCTCTGTACAGAGGAGTTTACACTCTAATGTCACCCCACAGTATTGCGGCATGTGGCGTGAAACGTGCGGTCCGTGTGGAGCAGCAAACAGTGGCAACTAATCGAAAGCCGACTAATCGATAATGGAAATCGTTGACAACATTTTCCATCATCGATTTTAATCGACTTAGTCGATTAGTTGTTGCAGCCCCGGTCCCATCAGTCTCTGTACATATGAGCTTACACTCTAATGCCCCCCCACAGTCACATTAACCGCTGGACGCAGGGCTTCGTGACCCGCTGGACTCACAGATAACTGACGCGCTTGGACAGTAGACATGCGCACCGGCAAAAAAATTGTTTTGTTTCATCTTGTTTTGATTCGGATTTTGCATTATTTAATTTTTCGGGATTCGGACCAAATTCGTTAGCGGTAGTGTGTACGAATGTTCATTTCAGTTTCATGATCATATCGTTCGTTTCATTGCAGCAAAGTGAAAACTTGTCACTTTGCTGCAATGAAAATTCGTCCACACAGGAGAATGCGTACAGACTACCGCTAACGAATTTCGTCCCGAAAACAAATTTTTCCAAAACGAATCGCACATGTCTACTGGGCGCTTAATGTTAGTTCACACCATAAGCAGTGCGCTCCAGTACGATTCTGGCCAGCACGCACTGCCCGCACGGCTCACTTTTTTGCCGGGCTGGAGGGGGCATGGCGGGCCATTGAAGTGAATGACACTGTAGCCACACCCTCCACCTGCAATGCGATCGCCCACACGGGATTGCAAGGCACACTGTGCCTGCAGTGCATTCGGGTGCGGTGCTATGAAAATAGTGCTTGCAGCATTTTAATCGCACTGCACCCGAACGCACTGCAGGCACAATGTGCCTTGCAATCCGGTGCGGGCGATCGCATTAAGGCCGGAGGGCGTGGCTATGGTGCCATTCACTTCAATGGCCCGCCACACCCCCTCCAGCCTGGCAAAAAAAGTGACCCGCTGGACTCTGGGATTAGTGACCCGCTGGACTCTGGGATTAGTGACCCGCTGGACTCTGGGATTAGTGACGCGCTGACGAGCCCACCATAGATGCTGCATAGCCCATCTGAGACTCTCTATGGTGGGCTCTGAAGGGGTCTCAGGTAGGCTGGTCAGGGCTGCATCCCCCTCCCTCCCAGCTCCTCTTACCTGCTCCTGGTGCCTGTACACCTGGCCTCCTCTGCCGCCGGACTGGCCAGAAGTGACGCCCCTTCCGGCCGGTCCGACATCAAACGAGCAGCTGCGCTGATGGGGCCCCAGCCTGTCTCGAAGCCTCTGGATCAGCAATGCTGGGGCCCTGTGCTGCTAGGGCCAGGCCTCCTCCTTCGCAACTGGGGCCCAGCCACCTTCTTGCCTTTCACTAATAAGGAATGCACAGTTCAGCAGAAAAGAATGCACAGTTCAATAGTAAAGAGCAGCAGCTCCTGGAACGCACAGCAATCACTCGCAAAACATCATTCTGGGCGGGAGAGGGCGTGGCAGTGCATTGAAGTCAATGACACTGCAGCCATGCCCCCCCCCCCATCCCCCCTGCCTGCAGTGCGATCGGACGCGTGGCAAACATTACCTGTGTTACAATCCACTGCAAACACAAAAAATAGAGCATGCAGCATTTTTTGCGTTCGCAGTGGACCAAAAACGCAGGCAATGTTTTGCCACACGTCCGACTGCAATGCGGGAACAGGGGTGCCTCTAGATAGGCAGAGACAGCTGTCACTCACGCAGCTGGGTGGATTTCGACAGTGATGTCAGGATACGTCCCAGCTGCAGCGTCTCAGTATACCGGGAGCTGTAGTTCCCGGTATACTGAGCTTTGGGTGACGGGAGGACGCTATTTTGTGTCCTCCCATGACCCTGAGGAGAACTATGGGGAAAAGCACTGACCCTTTTAGTTCTCCTTTAAGATACTTCAGGCAGTTCAGTTTTCAAAGGATACTTCTGGCTTTTACATCGGAGTCACATCACTTGTTTTTATGGCTTGTTCACACCAGTTGCGTTGCAGAGCGGCAGCTGCTGGAACGCACTGCAAATGCTCAGAAAACTTCTCCCTGCGTTCTGGGGCGGGAGGGGGTGTGGTGATGCATTGAAGTCAATGGCACCGCAGCCACGTCTCCCCGCCCGCAGTGCGATCGGACGCGTAGCAAAACATTGCCTTAGTTCCGGTCCACTGCAAATGCAAAAAATTCTGCACGATCTATTTTTTGCGTTTACAGCGGACTGGAAAGCAGCAAATGTTTTGCGGGCAGGGGGGCTGCTGTACGGGCTATACTGAATAGCCCGTACAGCAGCCCTTCGGTTCTACTGAACCGAAGGGGTCCTGGGGCCGAAGCTAGCCGAAGGATCGGCCGAAGCTACGGCTAGATCCTTCGGCTGCTTCGTGAATAGACCCCTAAATCTCTGTTTCCTATTTTTCAGTATTAGAAGACAGTTGTGATCTATAGAATTTTTACAATTATGGATGAATATACAATATCACAATAATAGTCCACTAAATATTGAAACCTTATTTCTGTACATAAAAGGTAGAAAATCCTAACTCTGATGAAGTTCGAGCAGGACGGAAATCAGTGTTTGACACCTGGGTGAAGAATATACCATCGCTTCATGATCCAAATCTCCCTCGGTATGTACAGGAAGTGTTGATAGGGGCTGGATAGCTTGCTTTTAGGAAACTATATTGTATTACAGGTATTACAAGTCATTAATACACACAGCTGGCCAACTGAATTCCATATACTGTGTCATACACTCTTTTTCCCATATTAAGGATTAGAACACCTGTCAGATTTTTACTGCTATTCTGTCACAATCTGTCTATTACTGTCACAATAACAATAGTTTCACCAGACCGAAAGTATGGAAAAATGTGTAACACAGGCAGCAATAAAAACTTGATAGGGGTTCTACCCTTCCCTTACGTTAATAAAAAAAAATGTTGAAAATTACCTGTTGGTCATTTTCCTTTCCTGGTGCATCTAGATCTACATACAGTGGGGTTTAGGTCTGCCCCCTTAACGGCATAAGACTAATCATGTATAAATTAGGAGAACATTATCTGGCAAGTATTCTTCAATTCAACATGACCTAAATAAAATGCATTTTCTCCCACCCACCTGTGTTGTTTAATATTTAAATGTTATTGTATGCTGGCTGCCTTGATGCATGGTCATTATGTAGGCAGACGAAACCCCTAACAAGCCAATTTCTTCAAAGAAAATAGTGACACACGAGTTGTTTACTACCCTCCAGTAATACATCTTATATCTTAATATGCCGCAATTATTAATACAACAACAAACCTCAATAAATTCCAATAATAGATGTTTCCATTTTGAATGGCACTGATGAGATTAAACAACAGCTGGGTTTATATAGCTCTTGCAGCCTCTAAAGTCGGGTATACATGCTTCTATTTTCTTTGTTCAATCTGTCGGCTGAACATAGAACAGATTCTTCCACCAATGCTTACGAGCGTTGATCTCGTGAGGAATCTCCTGCTGTTTCCTTTGTATTCTGCTAGCAGGAGTCACAGCTTATTGGCTGCTAGCTGTGTTCGGCTGAAAATTTTCCAAAAAGCTCCTTCTGATTGAGGGATGCCAGTCGGAAAGGTGCCGACAGCGGCACCTACGCATCAAAGTTCATCAAGAAACGTTGGAAATTTGAAGCTTGTATACCTGGCTTAATGGACAGATTTCCAACTGTCTCTTTCACTTTCCACGAGGCCATAGAGCACAAACAAGCCAGTCCCTCCTATCTGTTCTCTTGTTTGTTATTCTTCAGGGAACTGTGACTTTGTAAAAGCTAAGACAGTAGAAGTGATAACTCTGATGGAAATACCATGCCAATAGATCCCCTGATAAGATAGCATGTGATACAACTTTTACCATTTAAAAAATTACACATAACAGGACTCTTTAAACATGATTGGTTGCACTTATATTTTATATACAATAGTGCAGAAAAAAGCAGTGCAAGCTCTGCCATCTGTTTACAATCTGTAAAATTGGGCCTTGAATGTAGGGGAAACAAAAGTAATTAAATCATTTAATTACCTGTTGATTGGTGGCATTCTCAGAAAGAGTGTTGGCTGATTACATAATATAATATTTGAAACATCTTTTTATATATTGTAGTGTGAAGAGCCTGGGATCAGGAAGTGATTATTCGCCTTTCCTGCAAATTACTGGAATTTCTGCAGCAGATTTGCTTTACACATATGACCAGGTACTGTGAAGAGAAATAAATAATGCAGTGTTTTTTCACACTTACTGCATGCTTAAATAGAAATGTTATTCAGATAGAAGTTTTATTATTATATGCAAATTTATGTTAATTGTAATAATTGGTTTTAGTAGAATTATTCAGGCTAATTGCTTTCAAGATAACATGCTTTAGGGGTGGCATTAGCTAAGAATCTTACCTTTTCTCCTAGTCTCTTAGTTGTCTCTTGCCATCTTGGACACTCCAGAAACTGTACAGCTTTGGAGGACCTTTCCCAACTGCCTATAGCAGTGTGCTAATGGGTAGAGATTAACAGAGTGATATCAATAAAATGTATTTACTGTTTTTGCTATTAGTAAGAGGATGTAAGGGGATTCAAAAGGTACCACATCCTAATATATACATAGATACAAAGCAGACTTTTTATTCACCACCATGATCACTTGAATTTATATTAAAAATAATGTTTTATTTGATAAATCTCTCATAAAATCAGAAGACAATAGTTAAAAACATCGAAGTACCTAATCTGCTCGAAATATATGAGCCTGTGCATCACTGAAATGCAACCCTTCAATATATTGAATTAAACCTTATATCAGTGTATAGATCATGCACGTTTCATTTTGAATACATAATAATAGATGTTAAACAGATTTCAATGGAGGGGTGCATATATCTTGCCCTACACGTTTTGCGGTCACCGCCGCTTCTTTATGAGCATATATGGGCACCTTTCCTATTGGTTTCAATTCATTTGTCAAAATATAGAAATTTTGCTGACATATTTTGATTTTTGCTGAAATTGATGAACTGCTGTTAAAGTCAGGGTTGGAGGTGGCACAAAAGTGTTACAGCTTCCTGTCCCAGTTACTAATGCATACCTATGTACACTGAAGCAGAAAGGAAGCAATTTCCAAAAAAGCAAATCAAGATCATGCTTTAAAATTGAGCAAGATTCTGGTTGTTGATATAGGTACCAACTACACTTTTTGCTTCCAGTTATGTTTGTACCAATTTATGTGTATTTCCCACTTCACTTGTAAGGTTGTTGGTATCAAAAACTACATGAAGGGGCTCCCCCTCCATCATCTCAAAGACATAGGGGTCTATTCACAAAACTGCCATAGACAGCCGAGTGCACAACCGACCCGAAGTGAAGTGAGCCGAACGCTGTTCGGCTATTCACTTCAGGCTTGTACGGCTGATTTCAGCCGTACATCGGGTGGCTTTGGGTAGGCAGAAGATGCTCAGCATGTTCGGCCGACCCGAAGTGCAGGAGAAGTTCGACTCGGCTGATCCAACATCAACGCTGAGCGGCATTCGGCTCGGCTATTCTGCTCGGTACCTCGGTGGTAGGTGGCAGCAGTGGGCGGGTGCAATAGCTAGTTTG
The DNA here is from genome assembly GCF_000935625.1 of Nanorana parkeri. NCBI lineage: Eukaryota > Metazoa > Chordata > Amphibia > Anura > Dicroglossidae > Nanorana > Nanorana parkeri. The sequence goes on from NW_017307612.1 coordinate 336,069, forward strand.
CTATTGGCTATTGCAAAGTGAAATAGCCAATAGGAATGTAGCGGGGAAAGGTTTACTCTGCTCGATCGAGCAGAGTAAACCGTACCGGGAGAAAGTGTTTCTCTCCCGGGCAGCAGCTATCTAATAGCGGGAGACCCCCAGAGCGTCCGGGAGCTTTCCGTTGGCCAGCTTAGGCTTTCACCTCGGCTCAGTCGAGCTGAGGCATATGCCTTTAGCTCGACTGAGCCGTTCGGCCAACTTCTGGAGCTGTACGGGCTATAGTGAATAGCCCGTACCTCAGCCCTTCGGTTCTACTGAACCAAAGGGGTCCTGGGGCCGAAGCTAGCCGAAGGATCAGCCGAAGCTACGGATAGATCCTTCGGCAGCTTTGTGAATAGACTCCATAAAACCCACACAAACACACAGGTGCTGATTAATTGGTTTCATTGTTCCAGAGCACAAAGAAACATTTCACACTGTTCCACTTTCTAAACAGTTAACACATACACATTTGGAAAGAATGGGCCTCTTTTTGCACCAAATCACTTTTTTTGCACCAAATCACTCTGTCCCCCTTTCCTCATCAGTTGTTCCTCATTTTTGTTTGATGTATAGAAATGTGTAAAAATGCACAATATAGCTATCAACATTTTTTACTGCACTCAATCTTTCATCTAAACCAGGGGTGCCCACAAGGTCGATCGCGATCTACCAGTTGATCGCGTAGCGATCACTGGTAGATCGCCATGTCCTCTCCTCCCGCCGCTTCTCTGGATCCCCGCTGCTCTCCCCAGCGGGGATCCGAGAAGAAGTGAAGGACTAAATTATTGCATGTGTTATTTGAAAAAAAGCCAGTATGAAGGAAAAGCACATTTGTAGTGGGTTTAACCAATCATTTTTAGCATTTTAAAAGCTCATAGTTCCCATAACTGGGGGCATGACAGGGGCATGTCTATTGCCTGCATACTTTTTTGCTAAGGGGCATCCCTGTTTCTCATCTCATAAAAGTGGAAAGTATGGTTAGATTTTTAAAATAAATAAATATGTAATAAGCATTGCCTAAGACAGTAGCACAAAGTGTGTGTGCATATAACATTAAATGTAACCATTCACCCTTGTTGCAGTCTGGGAACCCCCTGCGTCTGGCCACACTCATCTGAAAAGCCAAACAAAATTGGCAACCGTACAAATCAAAAAGGCTCTGACTTCGTATCCTGGTTCACCTTTACCTTTCAGTAGCCTCTGCAGTCAAGAGGAACAGCTTCTGAAGAATCTGGGTTGGACTGTTGGTTATGGGTACCTAAACATCTCTTTGGGTTGGTCACTGAATAAAAGCATGTCAGAGGTCCAAGTGAGAGAAAAGTCAAGGCCTTCCAGCAGAGCTCAACTGGCTGGGTCAATCTTAAGGTGCCCATAACCTGCCGATGATCGTACGATAATCGCGGGTGATCCCGCGATCGTACGATAATCGGCAGGTGTATGGAAGGCGTGCAACCATTTCTACTGTGAGGTCGCACATCTTTTGTCTTCCGAGCACGCTTGAAAACCTGCCGAAAATCATAAGATTTTCGGCGGATTAGTGGCGTGCTAGGAAGACAAATGCCGAACGGGACAGTGTGCGCAAGCGCACACTGCCCGCTCAGCATTGGAATCATCGGAAGCCCTCCCCTCAGCGGGTAGGGCTTGCGATGATCACAAGTACCATCTGCCTGTCCAAGATGGGAAGATCGTACGAGTTTTAATTACCTTACAATTATCGCACAACGAAAGTCGTGCAATGGTTGTAAGGTGTATGGCTAGCTTTAGCATTGTGGGATCAAATCATTTGGACCACATTCAAATACTACCACTAAGAAAATAGGTTCTAATCACATCGCTAACAAACCAGGATAAGGATCTATATTTTAAAAACAACTAAAGGTGGCCATACACCTTACAACCATTGTACAACTTTTTTTGTCCAGACATCTCACACTCATTCAATTTACTTACAACTAGCCCATCATACACATTCCAATGTAGATCGCAATTAACGCTCGTCAGCACCACCACCTGGCCGATTTTTTAATCGATCAAAAGGACAGATTTTCATCTTGAGATTTTTGTTGTACAACAATGCTACTCACCTGTCAATTTTCATCCAATTAGACAAATATTTTCTAGCCTGCTTGAAAGACAAAAATCTGCCAGTTGTAAAGTAATTGAGGTTGTGCACTTCTCATCAACTGGCAGATCTTCGGACGAAAACGCAATCGCAGACAAAAATCTCCAGATAATTGTAAAGTGTATGGGCACCTTAACTGTTATTTTCAACCAGAATCCAATTAAATTTAAAAACATGTCACACAGATAAAGATCTTTATCCTTGTGTTAATGATTTTGGCACTGAGCCTAATGTGTAGGAAACATTGCTCTGCTATAACTGCCACTGTTGATCTGAAGCAGAAGAAACAAACAGAAGATTAAACAAATGAACGATTGTAGTTTTCTATCACAATGACTCACTGTTACATTTTGACAACTGTATTCTTTCGGATTTCAGAAATATACTATAGCTTCGTACCCCATGTATCATTCTGTTTATGAGACAGTGGATCTGGTGTCTCGCCTTTTGGACCGTGGCTTTAAGTATCATCAAGCTGTTGCAAGACTTTGGGGTGAATTAGCTCTACGTCTGGCTGATGATGTCATCCTGAATTTTGACTGTGTGCAGTATGCAGAGACATTAAAGTTCATTGTCAGTGAATTACAAACTATCTATGGACATACATTTCAGGAGCATAACCTATCTCTGGGTAAGCATTAGAATGTTAGCGCTAAATTACAGTGAAAACTTTTTTGTGTTTGTTTTTTAGTTTCAAAAAGTTTTTATTGAACATTTTGCAATTTACAAAATTAAACAGGCTAAAATCAGGTTAGGAAAACAAAATAATGAACAAATGGTACAGAACATTGATATAGGACGTCAAAAACATAGTGACATAATAACCGCGTATTTCAAAAAGGTCAAGTGTATATGTTGCATATTAGATAAAATAAAATTAAGAATAGAGTAATGTAGAAATGGGGAACAAAATAAAAAAAGTAGGGAAAGAAAAGAGAAAAGTGGTGCACTACCTACTGCCAGACCACATGAAGACATAGGGGTCTATTCACAAAGCTGCCGAAGGATCTGGCCGTAGCTTCGGCCGATCCTTCGGCTAGCTTCGGCACCAGGACCCCTTCGGTTCAGGAGAACCGAGGGGGTGCTGTACGGGCTATTCACAATAGCCCGTACAGCTCCCGATCACGGCCGAGCGGCTCAGTCGAGCGCTGAGCCGTGCTGAAAGACGAAGCTGGCCGAGCGGCCGGCCTATTGTGAATAGACCCCATAATGTAATGTTTATAAGGTTAACAGGCGCACGTCAAAGGATGGTGAAAAGTAATATTTATCCCAGGGTTTATATTTTTTTCAAATCTGTCCATATGGTCATATAAATTTGTGGAAAGCTTCTAATGAATTCTGTTTTTAAGTGTGGATATTGAAAGAGTGTTCTTATATCATACACTTGCTATGGTATACTTGCTGTGAGGACATGCAATAATAATTTGAATTGAAATAACAAAACTCCTTGGGGTCTGACATTTAGAAGGGCTTCTTGGAGATTAGGGGTGATATGTTTATCAACAAAAGTTGATATGATTTTATATACTCTAGTCCAGAATTTATGCACTATTGGACATGTCCACCACACATGCAAATATGTGCCACTAAGACAGCATCTACGAAAGCAACTGCCATGGTCTGGTATGTAATGTTTAAGTTGGTTAGGTACCTTGTACCTGCGTAGCAGTACCTTAAAGTTAGTTTCTAGAGTTTTAGCATTCATAGAGCATGTTTTGGTAGATTGCCATATTGAGACCAAGTATCATCTGTTATAGAGCAGTTAAACTCTTTATGCCAACGGTCCATATAAGCATGGTGTGATGGGCTAGTGTAAGCATATAGAGGAGTGATATAAGGCCTGGTGAGTGAGGGTCACATTTACATATTTTTAAAAAGGAGATAGAGATATCAAGTTTTGGGAGAGTTTAATCTGCGAATGTATAAAGTTTTTAATTTGTAGGTATCTGAATATTTCTGAAGAAAGAAGGTCTTGGATTGTAGTGTAGAAAAAAGTATTAGGTTGCGCTCCTCTTAGAGTGAGTGCAGGTGGGTAATATGCTTATCTATCCATTTCTAAAACATATTAGGGGAATCCATTCCTGGAGGGAAGGTAGGGTGACGGAGAAAGGAAAGCATTGGGAGGTGAGGTAAGAGGAGACCACTTGAATATTTAAGGGTTTGAAGGGATTGGCGAGTGATGGGATTGGTAAGGGTATTTTTTTGTGTTCGTTTTAATACAGCAGTGAAGGGTTAGAAAATCTGTAAAGTTCCCCCTGCTTTATGTGAGTCCACTGGGGAGATCCTTTTGTGACACCAGGACAAAAAAAAAAGAGAGAGGTGCTGCTGGCGCTGGACAGGCAGCAATAAAATCTTTCTCCAATCTACTAAAAAAGTGCTTTTGTTGTCACCATTGGAGACATTCCCCTTTGCTTTCCTCCAAACCCCACCATTGAGACAGGACATGAGGGACCCCCACAACAGTATATACTTATGTTATGTGAATAGACCAATGAGGGAGGGAAGGGAAGGTGAATATACAGTGGGTATAGAAAAGAATCACCTCCCCTTTAAAATAATCAAATTTTGTTGTATTGCAGCCTGAAATGAAGACACACAGTTCTTGTTTTATCTGGCTGTATTTGCAACTTATAACATCCAAGTGAAAGATATAACACCAACATGTCAGAAAATGTTTAAAAAAAGTTTAACAGAATCACTGAGTTGGAAAAAGGATCACCCCCTTGTGTCAGTATTTTGTTGAACCACCTTTTGCTTTAATTACAGCCTTTAGTCTGTTGGGATATGTCTCTACTAACTTTTCACATCTATACTTTGAAATATTTGCCCACTGTCTTTGCAGAACTGCTCAAGTGCAGGTAAATTTGATGGTGACCGTTTATGGACTGCAGCCTTCAAGTCATTCCACAGATTTTCAATGGGGTTTAAGTCTGGGCTCTGACTAGGCCAGGGGTAGGCAATCTTGGCTCTCCAGCTGTGTTGAAACTACAAATCCCATAAGGCATTGCAAGCCACCGGCATGACTCAAGATGGGATTTGTAGTTTCAGCACAGCTGGAGAGCCAAGGTTGCCTGCCCCTGGACTAGGCCATGCAAGGACATTCTCTTTCAACCACTGTGTGGTCATTTTTGCTGTGTGGTTTTGGTCATTGTCATGTTAGAAGGTAAACCTTCTTCCCATTGACAGCTTTCTCGCAGAAAGCAGCAGATTTTCCTTAAGAATTCATGGTATTTTACTCCATCCATTTTTCCTTCTATCCTGACAAGTGCTCCAATCCCTGCTGCAGAGAAACACTCCCATAACAGGATATTACCACCCCCATGTTTACTGTTGGAATGGTATTATTTGGCATATGACATATGACATATGGTTTGGTGTTGAGGCCAAACAATTCAATTTTAGTCTAAACTGACCATAACACCTTTTTCCATGTGGCTTCAGAATCTTCAAGGTGCGTTTTGGCAAAGCTCAGTTGTGACTGCATGTGGCCTTTCTTGAGGAGTGGCTTTTTTCTTGCAACCCTCCCATACAAGCCACATTTGTGGAGAATTTGTGATATTGTCGTCACATGCACACAATGACCACTCTTTGTCATAAATTCCTGCAACTGCTTCAGAGTTGCAGTAGGACTCTTGGTAGCCTCTCTGACCAGTTTCCTCTTTGCTATTACATCCAGTTTGGAGTGACGTCCTGATTCAGAGAGGGTCTGTTTTTTACTAGATACCTTCCACTTCTTAATAATAGACTTCACTGTGCTTCTAGGCAGTAATAAAGCCTTTGACATTTTTTTTTTATCCATCTCCTGACTTGTGCCTGTCCACAACTTTATCCTGGAGATCTTTTGACAGTGGCATGCCACCCATAGTTGATTGTTTGCTTCAGTTGCACTACCAGGGACTGAAATGCCCCAGGAACGCTCTTTTCATGCTGAGCTAATCAAAATGACCCCCACAGCTGGATCACAGGTGAAAGTCAAAAGGCTTTGTGTGCCATTGAGAAGGAGATTAGCTACACCTGATTGAGTTTACAGGTAATTTTTAGGAGGGGGTGATCCTTTTTCCAACTTAGTGATTCTGTTTTAATTTTTATTTTATTTTTTAAATCTGACATGTTGGTGTTATATCTTTCACATGGATGTTATAAGTTGCACTGAGTAAATACAGCTGGATAAAACAAAAACTGTGTCTGTCTTCATTTCAGGCTGCAAAGCAACAAAATGTGATTATTTTAAAGGGGGGTGATTCTTTTCTATAGCCACTGTATGTAGGAATAAACGGGGATTTAAATACATACTTTCCTGGAGGAAATGCTGCTCTAGGCTTATCCAGTGCTGATCATTAAGCAAAACAGTGAGTATTTGATTGCTTGAATTTTTTTTTAGGGTAGGGATCAAACAACCTAATATATAATCGTTACTACAGCAAAGATCTTATTAACAGATGTCTAGCTTTTTGGTTATGGGAGTTAATGGAACAAGGTTGAAAGTAGAAATGAAGGAATATTGGAAATTCTGCACTGCCAGTGATTTAGCAAAGGGTGCTAGTGAACTAGTAAAGGATGGTCTAAAGGAGACAATACCAGTTGACTACTCAAAGAGCAGCAACAGCTTCACCCAAAGAGAGTCAAAAGGGATCCCATTTATTAGAATATGACCACCAGGAGGTATGCTATTTCCTTATTTGGGTTTTTACATTAAAGGGTGAGGATATTCAGTACTGAACCTTCTGTGCGGCTAAAAGTGGGATCTCCTTCAAATTTTTCTGGGTGATCAGAGTTCACGCCGGGGTGAAGAGTCTGTACTACTTTTGTGTGTGGGTTGGAATATAACCACTCTGCATTACCAGAATTGAATTAAGTGGTCCCTGGGTACCCTTGACAGATCTTTTTGGATTTAGGGTGGAGCTGTATATACTGTATAGTAAATTAACAAATGTAGATAGCATGAAATATTATCATTTTAGACATATTCAGAGCAAAAGAAAGGTCATTTTAAGTCCATAACTTATTAATAGTGTTTCTGGCATTTACAATAATTTGATAAATCGATTAAGTTAATTGCATTGTGAGTGTTGTCTTCTACATGTAGCAGTTTTGTAAAGAACATGTGACTGGGTCAAATGGTGCTGTGTTAGAGTTGAGTTCCACTTAACTTAAAATTTACTCTCTTGTACCAAATGTATATATTGTGCATTTGGAATGAATTTACATTTGAAATATCCTTCAAAAGAAGACCAGAAGGTACATTCAGTAAGCAATAAATCATATGTACAATTATAAATCACAAAGAAAGCTGGAAACTACTGGTAAAACAAGATATGGATGGAGTGAGTAGATTGCAGGTTAATTCACTGACTAATAACAGTGTACAATGCCTCTATGACCTGTAGTACTTCTTTCTAGATGCTGTCAAAGATGCTGTTGAAGGATTTAATGGAGCAGCTAAGGCTCTGCAACAAAGGGCAGAAAAGGCGAACAGAGAGAAGTGAGTATCTCTATGGATTTTATATGGTCAAACCAAAAGAATTTACAGTGCAGCTCCTACACACATTGCAGAGTAGTACAAATGTAAGTGAATAATGTACCGAAAATTCATAGACAGCATATTGGTGTACTGAAGTCAAATGCTGCATGCTTTCAGGTGTTACAGGAAAAAAACAGCTTGTGACACTTTTTATCTGCATGTACAATGATTCACATCAGTGAAGAAAAGTAGCTGAGATGTAACAGATTAGCATAAATCAGATATTCAAAAATACAATGAGGGGAATTGATCAAAACTGGAGCAGTCATAATCTGGAGCAGCTGTGCACGGCAACCAATCAGCTTCTCTGTGTCATTTTCAAATCTTAACTGAACAAACTGAAGATAGAAGCTGATAGGTTGCCATGGGCAACTGCTCCAAAATTTGTCTGCATTAGTTTTGATAAATTCCCCCAAATGTAACTGAACAATGCTCCATAAGATCCAAATCAGATTTTAGGCATTGCATTCCAAAAGTTTACAAATTGTGATGCCGTCAGAGAGCTGAAAAGATTCTGGGCACGATGTAGAAAAACATGGTGGCACAAACCATCCTAATGCCAGTAAAACATCCCATGTTTTTTCCTTTCTGCTTCCTCTCTGCAATACCATAACATATTGTACTTGTCACACCTAACCTTCCCACAATTTAACCTTTTGAGCTACCACAGTAATATGCATAAAACTTCAAGGTGCACAGGACAATAGAAATCTTAAAAGGGGCTGTACAGTGTTTTGTATATATGTTTGTTTTTCATTATGTTTAAGACTGAATTGTTTTCACTTCTTTTTTGAAAAGTATGTATGAAAAACTGCATAAACGGTATATTATATTAGCTTTGCAGTCAGCAAGTGATACACTCAAGCTTGCTCTGAATTACTTTTAATGAGTAAGTTGATTGCTATTTAATTTGATCTAAAATGTATTGGTTATTTACAAACAAACGAGTTAGAGAATTAATTTAGGTTTTTAGTATTTTTAAAAATCTAGTATGCTTTGCCAACTATATGTGATGAAAGTGTAGCGCTTACCCCCGAAGAAGCCGCCAGATTAGCCTGGGTTATCACCAGTGTTCTAGGGAATTTGGTCTTCAGCTGCCCCAATAGCATTTAACTGCCCTCTTCTATTCCTAAAAAACTGATATCCACTCCAGAAGTACAATGCTGAATAACTTTTATTAAAATCTTCACACTCGTGAGGGATCCTGGACACCCAGGGTAGTACAGACATAGACTCCAAACTCACCAGACCCTTTTTAGCATCTTAGTCAGGGAACCCGCCGGGCTCTCCTCCTCCCTCTACCTCGGACGGCCGCACGCTCCTCTACGACGAAACGCCCCGAGACCCGGCTGACCCGGTAATGGATTGCTCCGCTCACCAGTCACGGGACACTGCACGCTCGATGGCCGCTGCACCGACCCTCTCGGCGGGAGAGATCTCGTCCATCTTACTCTCCCTACCAACTAAGCAGGACATGGTGGAGATGGTATCCAGGATGGAGGCGGCCCTTAAGAGGGATATAGCCGGGGTGTCATCCACGGTTTCCCAGCTTGAGAAACGGGTCACTTCTCTTCACTCTGATCATGAGGGGGTATCCCAATGGCTGGCAGCCCTGGAATCCAGAGTCATCTGCCAAGACTCCCGCCTTGCAACCCTAACCCTGGCCCATGACGACCTGGAAAATCGCTCATGCCGCAACAATGTTAAGCTGCGCGGCATTCCAGAGACGACGACACCCGCGGATCTGCGGCCGGTGGTCTCCATGATACTCAACACCATTATGGATAAACCCCCGGATGCACCCCTGGAAATTGACCGTGTGCACAATGTGGGGGGCCCGCGCTCCGACGAGGACTCCCGACCCCGGGACGTACTTTGCCGCATTCACTACTTTACAGTTAAGGACACAATTATCCGCCAAGCCTGGCGCAAGGGCCCGGTCGCATTTGAGGGGCGGGGATCACGCTCCTCCCGGATTTATCCAGACGCACCTTGCAAATGCGGAGACTTCTACAACCACTTCTCATTGAAGTCCGGAGGGCTGGAGCCCTCTACTCCTGGGGATACCCCTTCTGCCTGAATATCCGCAGAGGGGGGGGAGTCCTTCATTTTGCGGCACCCGGACCAACTGCCAGACCTCTTCACTTTCCTGGAAAGCAACCCGGTGGCGGTTCAGGACTGGCTCCAGCCGGATCTCCCGGAAGTGTCTCGCCCCATGCCTCAACGCTCCAGGCGACGAGTAAACTCGAGAAGCAGCCAGCGGCCTCACGCTCAGGGTCACCAAACTCTAGCCCCAACTCTACCCAACGCGGACGAGGACCCCACCTCCCGAGAGCTGTGATGCCCTTCTTAGAAGTCTGCACCTCCGCGTCCCAAGGGAGCTGTCTCCAGCGCGGTGGACTTTCTTCTCAATGGAAACTGACCAGCCCCGCTCCAACGGACTGTGGGACTACCCTCTTCCTTCCAAGGCCTCATAGTTGCACCTCTCCCGGGTGATGTATCTTCCCCTGTTACAGGCAGCTCTTATGTTTATTATGTTTACTATGGCTAAATGTTAGATGCAACCTGGTCGTATCTCCGCACCCTTTCCTTACTCTACTCCTTATATAGACCACTGGCCCGTATCAACACTCATACCCCCTCCCCGGGCGGATGAAGGCTAGAGACCCCAGCCTAACCCCAACTCCCTCCGTAGTGTGAAGGGTGCCCCAACCCCGGCCCCCCGTCCCTCAACACACTAGCACTGTAATACATGACCCTGCTGCGACACGTAGTAGGCCTTCCTTAACAGCAGGGAGGCGGTGGAGACCCAGCCTCCCACCCGATCACTCGGGGACCCCTATCCTGGACTACCCGCGGATCTAGTCACCCCCCCACCAGCTGTCCCTGCAAACAGGTGCCCAGGATCCCCCTGGTTGAGACCATCCTAGGGCGCACGATCCCACGCGCTTCATCTCTTTAGCCGCGGCCACCCGCACAAGCGTGGGCTGCCTAGACAGACCGACCGCCCTCAGCGAGTGTCTCCCTGTCCCCCCTCCTCCTGAGGATGTCCCTTTTGACCTGAGTTAATAGCTGCACACTGACTCTGCATTGTTATCACCATTGTTTTGCCTTCTGTGTTAGGGCATGGTTGTTTGTTTACGCATGTTAATACCGGATGCTATGGTTGGTAGCATCTCTTTTTCTCTGAAATCAAGTTTTTTACTGTAATTGCTGTTCTGAATTGCACCGCTCTACCTAGCCAAATACCCCCCGATAGGCGTGGATCCCCCCCTGCCACTACTTCACCCTAGAGGCAGTGGTGATCCGACTGGCTGGTTGCCCAGCCATAAGTAGTCTCTGACACCCTCAGTACCCCACGGTACTACGGGCAGATAACATCTGCCACCCCATTTCTCCCCTGACACCTCCTCTCCCTACCCCTGTCCATACCAAAGCACATCCCTCGCTTGGACACCACCCGAAACCCGGTGGTCTACCACAGGGCCTCTCCCGATAAGAGATCCAGGGGAGTTAGCGTCCTCATATCCCGAGCTACCCCGTGGCTGCTACTGGAGCAATACAGCGGGGAGGAAGGCAGGGTCCTGTTTTTAAAAGGCACCATAGGCTCTCAGGCTATAACACTAGCCAACATATATGTACCTAATCACAACCAAATTACCTTCGTGGAGCGTGTCTTGTCACATTTGTCGGAGTTTCGTGAGGGTCTCTTTATTTTAGGGGGTGATTTTAACCTTACCCTCGACCAGAGCCTGGACTCCTCGAGATCCTCCTCCCATGTCTCCTATGCTGCCCTCAAACTCCTTAAAAAGTGCCTCCCCCTCCCACCAACTGATAGACGCCTGGCGTATTCAACACCCCTCTTCCAGGGATTATACCTTCTTCTCCCACCTGCATCAAAGCTACACGAGTATTGATTACTTCTTCACGCACCACAGCCAGCTAGCTAAGGTCCGACACACAGACATTGGAAACATCATTCTCTCCGACCACGCCCCTGTCCTCCTCACGCTGGCCTTAGAAGATCCCCCACCGGGACCATGGCAGTGGAAAGTGAATGACACTCTACTCCAGGAACCGGGCTTCGCTGACTCGTTAGAGAGGGACCTTGCCCTTTTTTTCGAGGAAAATAAATCACCCGACATTGCACCAGGTGTCATATGGGAAGCACACAAAGCGACAATCCGGGGGTTGCTCATTGCCCAGGGCTCCAGAGTCAAGAAGCAGAGGTTGAAGGACATGAATGCCCTTCTATCACAGATCTACTCACTCGAGACCCGCCACAAGAGCTCGGTAGACTCCACTATCGGTGCCGAATTGTGTGCGGCGAGAGAACAGCTTTGCGCCTTGTGCCTATTCAAGGTCAAAGCCTCGCTACTTAAGTGTAGGCGATCTTTCTACGAATACGGCAATCAATGTGGGAAGTATCTTGCAAGAGCCCTGCGCAAGCAGCACGCCTGTGCGTTCGTCCCCTTCATCACCGCCCCTCAGGGACTAAACTCACCCTGCCGTCGGCGATCGCTGACGCCTTCGCGGACTACTACAAGGACTTATATAACCTGCCACTCCCCCTCGCACTCCACAAGCATAGCGCAATACCTTCACCAATCGGGCATGCCCTCCCTTCCACCCACCGTCGGTTCCCTACTGGAATCACCGATCACTGCTCTGCAACTTGAAGCCGCCCTGATGATTACCCAGTCGGGTAAAGCACCGGGCCCAGATGGCTTCACACTCCCCTACTACAAACGCTACCTACACATTCTCTCCACCCCCTTTTTAGCAGCGCTCAACTCCCTTCCTCAGGGTCGCCACCCACCTCCAGAATTTCTGATGGCGCATATCACAGTTATTCCCAAAGAAGGTAAAGACCCCTCACTCTGCCCCAGTTACAGATTTCCCTCCTTAACGTCGACACCAAACTATTCGCTAAAATACTCTACCTCCGCCTTGTACCCCACCTGGGGGAGCTCATACATCCAGACCAATCGGGGTTCATCCCCTCGTGGGAGGCGAGGGACAACACCACACTGGTACTAGGCATTATTCACTCTGCCCGGTCGAAGGCCTCCCCCTGTGTCCTCTTATCTACCAATGCGGAAAAGGCTTTCGACTGTGTAGACTGGGAGTTCCTCAGCTGTACTCTAGAGGCGGTGGGCGTGGGACCCCACATGCGTTCCTGGATCAACTCCCTCTACTCAGCCCCATCAGCAAGGGTTCGAGTCAATGGCAATTTGTCAACTGCCTTCCCGATTACCAATGGTACCCATCAGGGGTGCCCTCTATCACCGCTTCTATTTGTATTGGCCCTGGAACCCTTTCTGCGCACCATACGAGCCAACACTGACATCCGTGGCATAGAGATGGGTCCCACACACCATAAAATTGCAGCATTCGCAGACGACCTCCTCTTTTTTCTGTCTTCTCCTGATATCTCCATCCCGGTGCTACTACGCGAATTTAAAGTTTACGGATCACTCTCAAATTTAAAAATTAACTTTACCAAATCGGAAGCTCTTCATATCTCCCTGTCGGGACCCCGCCTCCAGAGAGTACTGCATAATTTCCCCTTCAAATGGGCCCCTACCGCAATTAAATACCTGGGCATACACCTCCCTAAGGACCCGACTCTGGCCTACGCCCTGAACTTCCCCCCGCTCCTGACTCGCATAGCCACAGACCTACAAGTATGGACCAAGAACACATTCTCTTGGATGGGCCGATGCAACATACTGAAACAAACTATTCTCCCTCGCTTACTTTATCCGCTTCAAGCCCTTCCGATCCACATTCCCCCCACCTTCTTCCACAGACTACGCTCGATATTCACAGCCTTTGTCTGGTCCCGGAAACCGGCCAGGCTGAGCTATGACATACTGAGGAGACCTAAACATCAGGGGGGGATGTCTCTGCCAGATGTCCACCTATACTACGTAGCCACACACCTGACCCGGATAATTGAGTGGTGCCACAACCTCCCTTCCAAACTTTGGAACAATCATACTCAGAAGTACCAATGGCCAACCTACCCTGGTGTACTTCGGCCCTATACCCTCACCTCCGGACACACCCTACCATTGGCCCTACCCTGAAGTTAGCTAGATCCGCTTTTACTCGGGGACCCCTCTCTCCCCAACTCTCACCTCTCTTCCCTATACTCGACAATCCAGCTTTCCCCCCTGGGGTCGGCCCCCGAACCTACTCAGTGTTGAGGGAACTGGGCAAGACCAAAGCCATGCACATCCTGGAGGGCCAATCCTGGCCCTCTCACCACGCACTTCGCACCCACCGGGCCTATGGGCCCCTTGACTTTTGGCCGGCCATGCAGCTGTCCCATTTCTTGCAATCAGCCCCCACCGCGTGCCACATAAACAGACCCCTCACCAACTTTGAACAAATCTGCACCCAAGATGGGCCCCCTCGCCACACTCTTTCTTTCTGCTACCAGCTACTGATCCAACCCCCCACCCCCACCCCACTGTGGTTTTTGACGAAATGGGAGGAGGATCTCCAAATTTACATTACTCCAGGGGAAGCGGAGAAACTACTGTCACTATCCTTCCGCTCATCCATAAATAACAGGTACCAAGAATCTGGTTACAAGATAGTGTCCAGATGGTACTGCACCCCGCAAACACTTCACTCGCTCTTCCCAGACACTCCCGACCTCTGTTGGCGCTGCTAGCAACCGTCGGCAGACATGCTTCACATTTTTTGGTCGTGCCCGGCTCTCAGGCAATTCTGGGACCAGGTACGGACCTTGGCCCAGAGATTCACGCTACACCAGGTGCCCCAGGACCCAGCCTTCTTCCTTCTACATCATAACTCCCTTCCGATCCGCTCCTACACCCGATCTCTCCTCAAGCATGTCATCAATGTGGCACGGGCATGTATGCCTCCACTGTGGAAGAAACCTACACCGCCCCATATTGGACAGGTCTTGGACCGCAAGACATCTACCTAATGGAAGATCTCACAAGCTCAATCAAAAATACCAACGCCTTCGCCCACACCTGGTTCCCCTGGATGGAATTCATCCTGGCTCCAGAATACCTCATACTGAGACGAGATCCTGAGGGGAATGTATCGCCATCTGTGGGATAAACGAAGCTGATCTGTATACCCCCCTCTCCATTCACTCCCACACCCCTCCCTGCCTTCTCACCATGCTACCCCAGACCCTTCCCTCCAACTTCGCTATCTCTTCCCCTTTCTTTCCCTTTCACCACCCCCATCATTCTCCCCCCCCCCACCCCCCTTTTCCCTAGGATA